>NW_022145611.1:26248996-26414448 GCF_000002235.5 Strongylocentrotus purpuratus
GTTGATCGGAGGCTCCTTTGCTCAAAATTTGTGGAGAAGGGGGTTTCCCCTCTAGGCACTGTCTTTCCATCTCCCAAGCGGGCATTTGGAGGAGACAGGCGTTGGCTGGCTGGCTGGCTGGCTGGCTGGCTGGCTGGCTGGGGATGCGACGCATCGCCCAAGGGTAGGATGTCAGCACCGATGAAGAAGATGCTGACACTGATTAGGGGCAGAAAGCAGCCTGTACCCAAGACGCTTAATTGCTGGCTCTGGGCGGCATGAGGGGGAATGGCGCAGATGGTACGCCTGAGTGGTGTTTCGAGAGTGCAGAGAACATTGTGCGCCCTCCCGTCTGTATCTGACAGGCTAGTATCAAGTGAGGCATATAATATATAATACCTCAAAACTATGGTTGAATGACTCACGATTTATTGAAAAAAGATGAAATCATATCTTGCTAAGATAAACATTTGCATGTCTCCTATCCTATCAAATGTGACGATCCATCACCGCTTGGGTGCGAACCTAACAATATGACGGTGACCCTTTCTTTCTTTTCTTTCATCGGCACTATGCCCTTTAAGTTGATCCATGAAGTAGTGACGGGGCTGATGATGCTGTAGGCAGCGTCTGGATGACGCTGTTTGGAGAGCAAGCCTCAGTGAGGTGCTAGGGTCTGCCTAAGGACACACCACTGTTTACATGTTGGCACGAGGACTCAAAGAAGGGGGCAATGCGCTCTTCTCGGTAAAACGCCCTCAAGATAAACAACCTTACAAGAAAAGACGGGTGACAGAGCGAGATTATTCTACAGCAAGTAAAACAAAGCGAGACATTAGGACTCGGGAACGGTGCAATAATCTACTGCTTAACAACAAAAACAGGAGGATACGAGATAGAGAGAGGGAGAAAGGTAGAAAAGGAGAAAGGTAGAAAAGGAGAAAGGTAGAAAAGGAGAAAGGAAAAATAGGAAAGACCGAAAGTGAGAGATAGGGGGACTATAGAGAGAGAGAGACAGATATACAGAAATAGACACACAGAGAGAAAGAGAAAGGCAGAGAGGAAAAATGAGAGAGAGAGAAAAAAGAAAATGGTTGTGTTAATGATGATCGTTCGATAATGATGCATACGCCCACAGTCTCTTCTCATTCCAGATCAGTCCGCAGGGGCAGGATGTAATAGTCTTCAAGGAAATGCAATGTCATAAGGTAATACATGACACCCTTGCAGCAAAACAAGACATCAATCAAGACACAGCTGAGACCTGGATACTCCCCCGGTCAGGGGAGAATAGATCCTCGTGGCACAACACGTTACCGTACGTAACATCCTTCTCAACTTGCAGCATCCGCCAATAAGGTCTAACCTCCTGACGCCCGTTGCGCATGAGCCGCCATTTCGATTGTGTAATGTCTTGCCTGCGCCAATTAAGCCTGGTTAGGCATTCAATCTCTACAAAATTCGTTAAACGCATTGTTTCCATTGTTTATTTTGCAATCGCTTTTTGCCGTATTAGGACAGTCACCCCCGGAAAATTACCCAAGGACAACCATTGTCAGGACTAATTGTCCTCGGGAGGTGCGTGATTGTCCAAGGGGGTAATTTTTCAAGGGAGATAATTTTCCGGGGGGGGGTAATTATTCAAGGGGGTGGATAATTGTCCTTGGGGGTGATTGCCCCTCGGAATGATATTCCGGAGGTAATTTTCCGGGGTTATTGTTCTTTGGGGGGTAATTGTCCCATTGGTGACTTCACCAGTCACTGACGCCCGCCCTCCTACTTCAGGCAAATGACGCATAATGAGCAAAAGAATTAACATATAACCTAAAAATCAACTTCTAAAATGATAACTAACCATTAACCAGTGAGGGTCAACCTCGCAACTGATAAGTTGATAACCTTACCAGTAACCAATCAGGGACCCTGTCAAATATGATAACTTAAACCAATGAGGGTCAACTTTAAATCTGACACCCTGATCACCAATGAGGACCAACCCCGAAAATAATAACCTAATCTTTAACCCATTAAGATCAACTTCATCACCGATAAGTTGACCTTTAAGAAATTGCAGACCAGCAATGAGCGGATGTCTTTGCTAAAGATCACATTACACATGGAGTAAAACGCGAAAATTGTCATCGTTTATGATAAATTACTTTAAAACGCAAATTCCTGCCAAAGAAAAAAACATTGATCATCATCACACCTTGTATATACGACGACATCTTTATTTTAGATATCGCGAGTTCCTTTTTTTATAGAGTTCACCTTGTTCAGTCATTCACCTCTACTGCTAGTCTATAAAAGAACGACTTTCAGTGATTATACAACTTCAAATAATAGTTCCACATCTACCCTAGATTAAATGAGTGTGGTTTGAATTCAATGAACCAGTCGGAAGTAATGACATTCACTGTATATATGTATAGTCTTTATATAGTGCCGAGCAATCGAGCATGATGGCAATTTAATGATTAGCTCTCAAAGATTATTCTCAAGAGTATCTTACGAATTCTCCTATGGGAAAATAAATGATGGAAATGCCGTAAGATACAACGGGGATGTCCATTCCCTGTATTATTCGGATTTGCTTCCAAAACTCTGACGGACCTGAGTAGAACAAGAAACGGTAAATAAATTCATGACATTTGAAGCCTAGAGGTATGTATGACATTGACAATGCCTTAATGAGAAAAATTCATGTCAATTCGTGAGATGCCATTCTCGTGACATCCTAATCATCTTCCAGTGAACTATAAAACTCAGAAAGATTGCATGTCCGTTTCTTATTCATTTTCCATGTTAGTTGAAATGGTCAGTACGATAATAAGGAAATTTAAAATCGTTATCGATGTGATTTGTATTGTACTCTAGAGTCTAGAACGACTGAAGGCATTAAACGAGAGACTTTGTCTCCACTATTTTGTCAAAAGTATGAAAGATTATTGATATTAAAATATCAATGACGTGTTTATCTTTAATAATTAATGAAAGCATCATATAATTTTGCAAAAATAGAAATTGCTTTAAAGTTTAAAAAGTAGAGCGAAAGTTCCATCACGGTATATTAACCACAAAACTAAAAACTGAATTTAGCATTCAGAGTGAATTACTTTGACTGTAGAGCTTTATAATACATCGGGCAAACCAAAATGTCATTTTAAATACCATTTCAAGTGATCTTAGTCACTCTACTGTTTACCTCACAAAATGTCAAAAATGCACGATTTAATTTAACACAGAACATTTGAAGCTGATCTAAACCTATATTGACTAAAATCGTTTAATTCCTTTCACTTATAAGATATTTAGTAGTACATGTATTTCTTTTTTACTCTTTAAAAAAGTATAAATGTTTTTTTTTTTTAAAACGCACAAATGCACGCAAAATCTGACATATCATACCAACGCGTAAAATATGATTACAATGAGGATACGGAAGAATAGTAACAACACACTCTATATAATTATATATAAGTTCACATTGCTATAAATAACCGAAGATTCGATAACCTAAAAAAACGTTCGATATTGATCGTCGTGCAAAAATACCGCAATTATTCATCCCCACTCACTCGTTAAAAAAAAGGAAACGAAAGGGGTTTTCCCTTTCTTGACCAGGTAGTATATTGTTCCAATCGCTCATCTATCTCCGGATGAATTTTAAAATCTGGTTTAATCTACTTTATTTTAGATTTCAGAAGGAAGAAAATACATTTCCGTACACGATGATAGAACAATCCTCTTCCCACATTTCACATTTAGCTAAGAAGAATTGTTAGTATATTCTAGGGTGACTAGGAAAGAGGAGTAATTCAGATAAAGAAGCTCAGTCAAATAGTTTCTAGGACACTTTGTTATTCTTACAAAATCAAAGAAAGATGCAAACAACGACAGCGCAGAAGAAGAAAAAAATACGGAATGGGGGGATGGAAATGAAAAAAGGGGGGTAAGCGAGTCAAAAGGAGGGCGAAAATATACGCATCCGTGAAGGCTGTAGTAGCAATAAATGGCGACATGGCCCCCGGCAGTTACAAGGAGAGGGTGTATTGGGGTCAGTCGCATAGATCTCGTTATAATTCAGCTGTCAAGTGATGATGAAGCACTGCGATTGGCACACAACTCCCCCTCAGGTGTCTTATCAGTATCTGGTAATGGCCTCATCCATCTACCTGAGACGGTATAAGGTTGGCCGCAGCCATGTTGTTCTAAGTATCTCTCATGCATGGAAGGAAAAGTTGAGGGGGAGTGGGTGTTCATTCTCCACGGCCGACATGATTATTTCATATCCTTACATAAATTCTGCTAGAATTTCCTCTTCTGTCCGTCTGTCTGTCGGTATATATCTTTCTCTCCCTCACTCTCTCCCTTTTTCTTCCTTCTTTAATTCTGTTTAATTTGATGGGTTCACATGCTATGAGTTTATCAAATATTTGTTGTCCGCCATTTGAGACAGTATGTGGAGACAATATATGGAGCATTGTCAAACGTGACAGGACCAGAATATTTATGTTAAATTTCGTGTTTTACATTTATATGTTTCCTTGTTCGTTTTGTGATCGAAGGGTATCAAAATTCAAGATTCAAGATGTCACTTTAAAACAGAATTGTACATTTGCCAAAACATGAAAAGATATTTGAAGAAGGGAAACAAATTCTAACTTTTTCTGTACAATTATTTTAACATTCTTAAAATCTAAAAAGTGCAATATTAAAAATTCCCTTTCGACTGGTTTAGATGCGCCATAATAGGTGAACGAAAAGTGCAGTGAAAAGGTGAAACTTCAAAGTTGGACGGGGATGACCTGTGTTAGTGAGGGAATACATGTATACAACAGATGAACAAAATAACAGTCGTGTGATGGAAGAAACAAGTGTATGTGGTATCATCTGACACATTAAAAGGCATCATAATATAACTACATGTACAAGGACGCTGATATAACAGTGGCGCCAAATTCCTTTAAAATGTGTGCATATATTGCAACAGGAATTTGAGCAAATTCCTACATCAACGTACAATCTAAACAAAATCAAATAACATTCTTGGAAGGAAGATTTCTCAAAGACATCCAGGAAAGTAAGGAAGAGAGTTAACTCTGTCATTCAGGATTAAACACAGCAGTATTAAGAGTATAAAGTGAGAAAGACAGAGAGAGAGGGGGAGAGAGGGAGAGAGGGGGAGAGGGGGAGAGAGGGAGAGAGGGGGAGAGGGGGAGAGGGAGAGAGAGAATGAAGGGGAGGGAAGAAAAGCGTGATAGGAAAAGGTTGGACGCCATCTGAAAGGGCAAGATTTAGAAGTCGGACATTAGGGATTTCGCGAGGCAATCCACAAAAGCAGAGTTGTATTGGATACTGTGGAGTGTCGGCTTACAAATGGATGTGCATCCGCGGCTGAATATTTTGGAGTTTGGCGGGGAGATCGGAGAGCGCGGGAAAGTTTGCCCGTCTCAAATGTCATGTTTGCCAGCATCGAATGACGACGACTCGTGAGATGTCTGGCAAACCGCGTCGAGTTTCCCCAATCAGTTTCCTCCTCTCCGACTACATGATGGGACGAGGGACAGAGAGTGAGAGAGAGTGTAAGGTAGAAAGGAAAGGCGAGACGACCAGGAGAGAATCAAGGGAAGCATTACTTTACTTCACGCTCTGATTCTAGGTTTTCACTTTACTTGCATCTGCCAGGATGGTTCAAACCACTTTTTGGGGTTTCAGATTATAGTGGGGGCCTCAAATCTTCTTTCTTGTTTAATCCAAGAATCGTTTCTCTCTCGCCCGGCTTAGCTTGCATCTCGTGGGGCGAGTGACGAAACCAAACTCCCGCCAATTCTCCGCCACTAATCCTCTGAGAGATCCTCGCGCTACATTTGAAACCATTCGCCTTTGCAAACCAATATGACGCTTGTTTTCTCGATGCTGTTTTTATCGAAATTATGAGCGGTTTCGTATCCGCACGCGGCGTAAATCAATACTGCTTTCATCCCACACCAATTACTTTGAGATGTAGACTGACAGGGGTAGGCTATTCGCTTACATCGAGGTGCCTCTGATTCGAGACCCAAGATATACGCGCTGCATCGATAGCGCTTTCAAAAACTTTCTTTTAAACGAACCCTCAAAAGAGGAGAGAGAATTGAACGAAAAGTGGCGCGATTTTAAACGTGATATTCCATCACCCAGTATCGAGATTGAATGTCCCGAGTGGAACGTTCTCCAATCTCAACATCCGATATCATCGGCGGTGTTATACTTCTACCGATCCTACCATCGAATACCATACTCCTCAGCTGTCTACTTTCATTCTCAATAGAGGAAACCTGACCGTGATGTTGATTGCCGGGTCATTTTTCCCTTAACAGATGTTTCTATAGCACTCCCATCTATTATGGTCCCGCCTCGCATTAAGGAAAAATATCAACCAGGCGAAATAACAACCTCTCATCTTGCAGTAAACTAAGCCGTAGAACTCCGCGGGGCTGGTACATCCTAGCCGACCGCTCGTATTGCAGATTGCCGTCAGCCGTGTCACTGACAATGAGACATTCCTCTCTCCAGAGTCTTTAAGCATATAGTGTTCATGGTTGGCATAGCAACAGACACAGAAACTTATATTGACCCCGTGGGCAACTTATTTTTGGCGCGTTCATACTTCAAGCTCAGCTCCAACCTGCTTGCCGGATATCCTGAGCTCTTGGTTGAAGAAGCCAAATCGCTCTTGAATCCAACTTCTTCCTCTGCCGACCGCATGAACTGCTAAACTTCCATCCAGGCATTTCTCATAACGCCCTGCACCGAACCACCTCCACCCCGCCATTGGAATGAAACCAACTGGGCATATTGTAAATAAATTCCAATTTGTTCCAAATCTCATCATTCTGAAGGCTAATAACAAAAAATTACAAACGTCGGACGCCAATTCTAAACTTCCAAAACATGGTGTGGGTGTATTTATGAAGACTAAGGAGGAAACTCTTGGAGGAAACAGGGAATGGAGACGAGACATAGCATCTGTCAGGATGATGGAAGATGCCCTCCAACCTGCATCTCCTTTCATCCCCAAAGACTTCCCACTGACCGATGAATATGGAGTCATCCCTTCATGTGTTCCTACAAGACAATGGGTATACAACATCGTTCGTCGGCCTCTAGCTATCGATGACGTGGTACGGCAGCATTGCATGATCATGCAAAACTTCATCAACAAATTTGTGAACAAATATATTCCTCTCCATCAATTGCTTTAGGATAAATCTTGAAGCTATCATCTGGGATCTCTGAGCTGTGAAAGTTGCTTCTTTCCTGCAGAAAACCGTTCACGTTAGAAAATAAGAGAACATGCTCAAATGAGATTCCTAGCGATGTAGCTTTGATGGATCATAAACCATTCAGTTAAATGAATCAAGTATGGCAAAAATTTAATTTGCTTGCAGAAAAATGTCTTTAAAGCAAATTCTGTTTCCAAGTTGAAAACTTTGTAAATGATTTGCAGAGAGTGATCGACATTTAAGAGAAAAAGTTATTTACAAAATAAATCTTTGAAAACAAATGTACTGAAACTACTTTTTGTCTTTCTTAAAAAGTATGTGAACTCACAAAGTAACAGCTTAGAGAAAGAAAATTTGGGACAAGCTTTAACCAAAAATGTAGTGTCTGTTATAAGCACACATTTAAAATGGTGAGAAAAAAAATTCAATATAATTTTATCAAAAATTTAATTCCTGGCTAAATATCTCTTACGCCTACAGGCTAAACTTCAGGAGAACAAAACTGACTTTGAGCATGAGGTATCTTGATTTCCAGTCAGGAAGATGAGGAAGAAATTACAGACTTTGTTCCGTAAGCAATAAGGTAAATTGAATAAATGTAGGGCAGACAGAGCTGAGGTGAGGGAAAGAGATAGTAACCCTGTAATGGTACAATGATCCCCATCTCTTTCCAATCTCCATCCATCATCATATTCTATCATCTGATGCGATCCAGTTTGACACCAACACTCTCTACCTTCTGGTCACTTGGCATTCCAGCCTCCAGGTTCCTCTGTCTGTATCTCTCTCTTTCTCTCTTCTCTCTCTGATCAGTGTCTCTATATCCCTCCCTCAACCTCTGTCTGTCTGCCTCCCTCTCCTCTCTGCTCAGTGTCTCTTTATCTCTCCATCAACCTCTCTCTCTCTCTCTCTCTCTCATTCTCTCTCTCCCTCAACCTCTCTCTCTCTCTCTCCCTCAACCTCTGTCTCTGTCTCTCTCTCTCTCTTGCCATACATCCCTCACACACGTGCTATATCTGTTTCACTTGCATCATCCTAACCTAGATAATCAGCAGTCATATAACAGCCTACGTACATGAGGTGTAAAGGATGTATCGTCTGCTTAGAACCAGACGTATAACCCTTTCGGCTCTCACAACACGGAATCCACATTTTATCACAAGCTTATAAGATTATATCATTGACAAACACGTATCCTAGAGCTAACTTTGACATTAATGAAGTTAATAAATCTTGATAGTGATAAAACACTTGTAGACGATCCATTAAAGAAGAGTGATCTCGACCATAATCACCGACGTCATTTGTGTTATTCAACTTTGTAATTGTTTGTCTGTCATCATCGCTGATGCCCTGGTGATGAACTTGATGAACCTAGGGCATGCTGTATGTAATAAATGTATACATAATCAGCAACAATGCATCTGAAATATCTCACATTATACATAATCAGCAACAATGCATCTGACATATCTCACATTATAGATAATCAGCAACAATGCATCTGAAATATCTCACATTATACATAATCAGCAACAATGCATCTGACATATCTCACATTATAGATAATCAGCAACAATGCATCTGACATATCTCACATTATACATAATCAGCAACAATGCATCTGAAATATCTCACATTATACATAATCAGCAACAATGCATCTGACATATCTCACATTATAGATAATCAGCAACAATGCATCTGACATATCTTACATTATACATAATCAGCAACAATGCATCTGACATATCTGACATTATACATAATCAGCAACAATGCATCTGACATATCTCACATTATACACAATCAGCAACAATGCATCTGACATATATGAAGTCTCACAATGTTTAATAGAAAAATTTGAAAGAGCACAATACGGTTTTTAATATGGTAGGATTTAAAGTTCTTGAGTCCTGTATAAGTTCTAGCCTGGAATATCCAGATGAAAAATGAATTTAGTATCGAGAAATGTTTTGTATTGCAGTCAGTAACATTCATGTAATTTTTGCAACACAATTATTTTGTTGACCTTTTGCTAACATCCTATCATGACATAGGCCTAATTGTACCTAAAGACTGATTAAGATTGGGGAAGTGGTGAACAAGATGGATGTGTGTGTACCCAATACAATCATACATCATCAGAAGTAGCTATTGATGCCTCCTGATATCTGATGTAAATTATCATTCTCTGATCCTGTTGTGAAACAGATCAGAGAACCAGGGCATGCACGTGTGCGTCCAATACAACCATAGACTACATCATCAGCACCAATGGATGCCTCTCAATGTCTGATGCTCAGAGACACCTCTGGTCTAGTGGTGAACCAGAGCATACATTCAGCAGTACCAATGGATGCTTCCAATGGATGCCTCTCAATGTCTGATGCTAAGAGACACCTCTGGTCTAGTGGTGAACCAGATAGAACCAGGGCATACATCAGCAGTACCAATAGATGCCTCCAATGGATGCCTCTCAATTTCTGATGCTCAGAGACACCCCTAGTATAGTGGTGAACCAGATAGAACCAGAGCATACATTCAGCAGTACCAATGGATGCTTCCAATGGATGCCTCTCAATGTCTGATGCTCAGAGACGTCTCTGGTCTAGTGGTGAACCAGATAGAACCAGGGCATACATCAGCAGTACCAATGGATGCTTCCAATGGATGCCTCTCAATGTCTGATGCACAGAGACACCTCTGGTCTAGTGGTGAACCAGATAGAACCAGGGTATACATCAGCAGTACCAATAGATGCCTCCAATGGATGCCTCTCAATTTCTGATGCTCAGAGACACCCCTAGTCTAGTGGTGAACCAGATAGAACCAGAGCATACATTCAGCAGTACCAATGGATGCTTCCAATGGATGCCTCTCAATGTCTGATGCTCAGAGACGTCTCTGGTCTAGTGGTGAACCAGATAGAACCAGGGCATACATCAGCAGTACCAATGGATGCTTCCAATGGATGCCTCTCAATGTCTGATGCACAGAGACACCTCTGGTCTAGTGGTGAACCAGATAGAACCAGGGTATACATCAGCAGTACCAATAGATGCTTCCAACGGATTCCTCTCAATGTTTGATGCTCAGGGACACCCCTGGTCTAGTGATGAACCAGATAAAACTGGGAGAGGGGGTACATCAGCAGCACCAAAGGATGCCTCTTGATGTCTGATGTACAGAGACACCTCTCGTCTAGTGATGAACCAGAAAAAAACTGGGAGAGGGGGTACATCAGCAGCACCAATGGATGCCTCCTGATGTCTGATGTACAGAGACACCCCCTGGATAGAAGTTAAAACCAGGGCATCCATGTGTGTGTGTGTACCCAATACAACCATACATCATCATCAGCCACAACCAAACATCAACATGGTCTCAGGTATCTAACCTTGGAATCCCTAGTATTCACTGTGTCATTGTTGCCCTCCCAGCCAACCTCCCAGAACCCAACACTAATTGATATGTAAGAAAAGACGACAGCAGCTATGCGCTCCATGAGGTAATGACCTCCGTACTGGGGACCGTCACATGATCTGATGGTGTCACATGATCTAAATACCCCATCAATTCTGCTTGGCTGGTCGGCTTTCAAGGTGCGTCACGTCACATCACTCAGGCATGCCAATGAGATAACATGATGAGCAGTAGTGATTCCATGCGCTAGTCTTCTGTCAGTCACCTACATGTAGTACGATACCTCAGATATAAACATGTATGATTGAACGATCAACGATGCAATTCAATCATGACACCATTGATTTTCCCTTCATATCTACAGTACTGGTATATCTTTAACTTGATTAAAAATTTTGTTTCAACTTTTGTTGGTGTTTCCTTGGATTCATTCAATACTGGAAACAAACAATGAAACCATATCAAGAACCTATATTTTTTTCGTGAAAGAGGCATTATATATCAAAAGCAAAAAAGAAATCCTTAAAAATCATCAAAACCAATTATGTGGCCTTTTTTATGATTCCTAATAGTAACTACATGTATATCAACATTCACCATTCCTAGTCTGTTTACAGTAATACATACATGATGTGCATCATTTGTATTCAATTTATTTCAAAGTCTTGAATATAACTAAATAGAACTATAGAACTAAATCATAAAATATGAAGAAAATATCTTGCTGAAATGTGGTCATCGTGTTTAAAAAGTGCACCATCTAACCGGGACCTATTTCATTTGACCTTAATTTTCTCACTACAACATACATGTACACATGTATTTAGATCATAGGGTACCTATTTACCAAAACCAATTGATAGAAAATCAATGAATAAAAAATAAATGACATTGGTACAAAAGATCTAAATACATACATGTATAAATATACAGTAGGCGTCTCCCTTTCTGCCAAGGGATCTTTTTTTCTTCTTTTTTTTGTTTGATAAACCTGAATAATAATCCAACAATTTCTTTGAAACACTATTTTGTAAAGATATCATATGCCACAGTTTTTAGTTGTTCCTGTGATTGTATGTATCAGCAACCTGAATGAATACAATACCTCTTTAACAGGAGAATAATCAGTGGGGTTACATTCCAATATTACTCATTCTTCTATGTTTGTTTTTTCTTCAAATCTACTTTATCTTCATGAAATACTTGACATACTGTAACTCTCCATGTATACCTTAACAGTAATAGCATGAATGATTTTCACACAGAGAAAATGAAAGGTTGGTAGAAATTATCCCACATGCCTCGCACTCTGTATCTCTGTTTCTCTATTTTTTGTTTTGCCTTCAGAACTAGATCCATATCAATCAGCTTAGCATGCATCAATCATCCAGAGATAAATTGGAAACACAATATCAACACAAGAAGAGGCCAGGACAAAACCTTTCTGAGGTACCATGAGAATCGTCAACACCAAATTGCCTAAAGAAAAAACTGACTCTGATAACCAAACCAATAAACATGTTGGAGAAACAAAGAGAGGGAGAGAGAGAGAGAGAGATTGAGAGGAAGGAAAAATGCCCGCTTTCACTCACTACTCGGCATTAATGTACAGGTTTCGGTTTCATACCCTAGGCGATGTGACTCGAGATTGACGACGATCACGAAATCAAGATATCCACCAAGTCGGGTGGGAAAAAAAAGACGCTGGAAATGGATCGATATCAGAAATGGTATTCTATCTGTCACATTCAATATATACATTTTTCCTGGCGCAGACATGCAGAATGCTATTGGAGGACATTGCCTTTCGATTTGCGGGGAAAGGAAAGCCTGTTTCTGAAACATTAGCTGTTTATTAAAGTCCGTAACCTGATTTGGGGGAGCTTGACGTGCTAAAATGCTGAAATATATTCAATAACAAATATCATAATATACAAAGCGCTGGAATGAATACTCTTCCTCTACCAATGGTCAAACTGTTACCCGGATAGAAGTGTTGGCAACTGGGCTCCGTGATTAGAAGAACTTTTAGTATACCTTAATGGTTGCTAACTTGGGCTGAGAGATTACAATCACAAGAAATTCAACCTGCCTCTTAAGGAAATGACTTGATAAGACAGATGGGTTTGGTAACATACTTACGTTTAATCTATTGGGCTCTGAATAACAGACTATCCATCTGCTCCACAAACTCTAGAGAGATCATTTATATCAATATTAAATTCATGTTATAAGGAGTAAATGAGTAGGATACCAATATTTTCTATTTGTTGACTACTAAAATACAATAACTTTGTACATATAAAGTCTTAAGTCAGGTAAAGAAAAAGATGGATGTTTCTCTTTACAAAAATGATAATTGCCAGGGATCTACTAGATCGGAATATCTCTCCTTTTTTTACCTGAGAAAACCTCAAAGAGAATATTCACATTAAATCAAATGAAAGTGGAAATTGCTATATAGTATTAAGGAAAAAATATATATATGAATAGAATGATTATCTGACAAAGAATATCAAATTCCTTAAACTGAAGGCATGTCAAATGATAATGACAACACACTGACGACACTGTCCCTTCTACATGTACATTGCTATTATAAAGGTGACATGAGTTTATCCCTCGACTAGAATAGACCACCTCCTAGCTAAAGTACCTACAGTCTTCAGGAGTATGTATTAAGCACCTTCAATTCAAATCAACCAAAAATAGTCAAAATCTTTCTCTCTCTCTCTCTCTCTCTCTCTCTAATCTCCTTTCCTTTTCTCCTGCTCTCCCTCTTTCATTCTCTCTTCTCTCTTTCTCTCTCCCTTGTTCCTCCCCCTCTCTTTTTCTCTTTCTCTCTCTCTCTCTAACACTCACTCTCTCTATCCTTTGCATCCCTTGTCCACTTTTCTAAGCATGTGACAAGAGGCAAATTCATAGATTCTGGAAATCTAAGTAAGCAAACAACGCTGGCCAGGCTCGAGTTACACAAGTGTCCCAAATAGAATCTCCCATTAATTCATGGGAGAGAACGCTGCATTAAGTTTAACCAAGTCCCTAATCCTATCCCAGAGATTGTCACCCCATCTTCAGGGAGCTCTATCCATAATTCATCAGGGTTTCCCAGGTTCTTGGGTTTGCCACCTGTCTCTCTCTCTCTAGTCACTGTTTGAGTTGGAAACAGTTTTCTGCTTGCTTAGAGAAGAAGGAAATCCCTAACCTCTCATTTCCATAAAACGCTGTGTCTATAAACACATTTAATGCTGGGGGGGGGGGGGGAGGGGGTAATCCCACTGTTGAATTTCATTGGAATGGAGCAGCAAGAGGGAGAAGGACAGAGACAAAGAGAGAACACGAAGGAATGGTTGAAAGAGAGGAATCTAGGTGGACGCTGCAAGCATCAAACGGAATGAGAAAGAGGAAAATGTGCAGAAAAGAAGAGAGAGAGAGAGAGAGAGAGAGAGATGGGGAAAGGAGAAGAGGGGAAAGAATGTAGAGAGACAGAAGACGGAAAAAGTGGGCAAAGAAAAACGGTTGACAGGAATGGAGGGATGCAGAGAGAGAGGGGGGAAATAGAAGAGATATAGGAGAGAAAATACCCCCAAAAAAGAGAGAGGGGGGATGTTTTGGGGATGGAAACTGATTGGAAGATGAGACCTTATCAAAGTATATTTATAAATTTAAAATCTCATGATGTGTTAAGGAGAAACAAGAGGGTTTATTTTCTTTGTTTCTTAATTTTTGTTTGTTAATTTGAAGGCAGAAAAGATGGATTCCTTACCAATGCATTGTCTTTCTTATGAAATCATTAAAATGGCTAACTTAGTCCACCCAAAATATAATCAGATAAACAGGTTTAAAAACCCATTCTACATATCCATCTTGCATTTACAGTACAATCAGATTTAGTAATGTATGGGTATCCCTATTTGATAACTGTCAAACACACTACCACAGCTACTCTGTACAATATGACCACAGAACATTATTCTTAGCAAACAATCACATGACCATGAAATGCCCAAATAAATTTCAACCAATGAAAAAGATGCCAAGAGGGTTATGTCAAACAACATGTAAGCAACTACATTGGCTTCATACATTCTATCAGGTCCTCATATAAAAAGTGACAAAATACAAAGATCAATGCATTGCCAACGGATGTTAGTGTCACTAGAACCCAGATCAGTTCATCCAAAGTTAGGCATCCATTACAATTGGAAAGTTTTTGGGAAAAGTGGTACATCCAAATCAAACCAGTAGAAGATCGAGTTCTAGACCTGATCCTACATGAAAACAAGTCAGAAATAGATGAACTCTGTAGGTTTCCATGCTGAGTAAGTATTCACAATTAGAAGCTTTCCTCTCTTTCCATTACTTTTTCCTTACCAAGTAATCCCTCTAAATGCCACATAGCCAGGTTCTTTTTTTATTTTGACGAAAGATTAAATATCAACTGCCTTTTCAGTAAGTCTACCACAAGGTGTTACCAAAATAGCTGTTTGTGAAGTCTGAAATAGGTACAGGAGCTTCTTACAAAGGCAACATTTCACAATCACTGAGGCACAATAACCACACACCAGGGCGGCGCTTCACAAAACTTGTCAACAGTGACAAATGACATTTTTTGTTATAAAGCTACTGAAATCCTTGCTTTTGATTGGTTATCAGCAGATTTGTGACTGATTCTTGTCATTTATCATTGAAAAAAGGCTTTTTGAAACGCCCCCCCCCCCCCCCCCCACCCCAGGGCTCTGCTCTAACCGGAGTCTGGTACACAGGCGCCCCAACAAATCACTCTGGACTCCCATATTGCCAAATCATATTTACAGGGGTGATAGTGAGCACTAATAAAAAAATAGGTTTTTTTGTTTTCCCCTCAACCACGCCCCCCTTGAGTAAAAAAAGAGAAGAGGATTCGCGGGGAAAAAATGGCATCTAACAACATTCCCCCCTTTCGAGTAAGAAAATTGGGAAAAAAATAGGGCAAAATAGGAAAGATTAGAGAAAATAATGGGCAAATCGGTAAAATCAAGATAAAAGAGGGAAGAAGAAAAAAAATCTGGTAAAAAAAAAATTTCAGAAATAAAAAAAATCAACAAACAAATCGGGAAACCGATTAAAATCGGGTTTTTACCAGGCCTGATTTATCTGGGTTCTGTTTCACATGGATCCCCTGGAATAAGTTAGTGCATAGCCTTTGCATACACCATTCACCATACATACACATACTGACATACCTTGAATTTGATGAGTTGACATTGAGAGCTGAAAGATGATTGGTCTGGACTTGCTGCCTGAGATCTCTGGTCCTCTCATCCTCATCATGACTTGAAAGGATTTCCTCCAGTAGCCCCCTCCCTGATTATGCAATATAAACAAAATATTGCTCTTGTAGATTACTTTTTATACATGTTCATTAATAATTCATCCTTTATAAAAGCGTTATATTGAATGTTCCCCGTATATCATATTTCTACAATAAGCTGTGTAGTCACACATCCAATGTTTCCAAGAAGCCTTTTGGTAGTGAGGAAAGGAAACAAATATAGATGATAAGAAATAAGAAAAAATAACAAAATGAAATCAGTCATCACAAACAAAAAGTCAGCCAGAAAGGATAAGAAGGTGGAGCACAGTATGTAGGGGAGACATCTCAAGAAAGAGTACTCAATAGAGTAAAAGAAAGACAGATAGATATAACATTCCATAGTGGTGCAATTTACAGATTTTCTACACTTAAAACCTACTGATAACATTCTTTAGTTTGGAACCTATATGAACATCTATTCTCAGAATTGTCTATGAAAGTATTTCTAATAAAAGAAAGTCTACAAATAATGTGAGATTCATTGACAATAACTGTGATCTTTATTTCATCTCCATCGCTTCTTCATTACTATCTTCAGAACTCCTGGAAAGCAACGATTCATCTTTCTTAACTGCTTGACAATTAGAATTATATACCCTATAGGGACTGCCCCCAAATCAATAAATGTTTGGCTCAGAAACTGCTGCATAGTGTGACAGGAGAGGGCTCACTTGCTATCCTGGAATGCCACACATGTATCAGAAATCTCAAGAACTTCTGAGAAAGTTTACCAAAATGCAAGCTTCAACCCTGTGCCTTGCGTGATTTAAGCACAGTGAGATTATGCTACAAATATGAAACAACAATGCACAAAAATTTGCAGTAATTATGATAGATTGAGAATTCAGGGGCACATTGCAAGAAAAATTGTAGGATACCCATGGAAACGTGTCAATTTTAATAACTTGATTTTCAGTGGGATGTTGGTAAACTTGGATTTACGATGATTTCTTGCACATAGCTCGAAGTACCACTTATCTCTTTTCTTAACAAATTTTATAAACCGTTCAGGTAACCCTTTAGTAGGTCTCTTCTTGCTTTTTGTTTTGGTTTGAATGTGATGTTACAGTAATAAGAAAATTTATCCTGACCAAGCTTACCTAGGTTTGATAATCTAGCGGACCTGATCTCTTTGGAGTGAGGTCTGGGTGCATGTCTCCTTGGTGCAGGGGTTTCAAGGGGTGAGGTCTGGGTACCATGATGTTCCCTTACACCCCCTTGATGAACTGACCTCTGCTGACCACCACTGGACACTTGACCCTGAGGGAGACGATGAACGGTCACTGCCGGGGTGTACCTTACATGTTTCTCAGGAGGCTTCGGAGAGCTGTCCATCTTGGCAAGGGGAATCTTTGTTGTTGGTGATCGTGATGAGGTCTTTGGATCTGTGCCTGACTGTCCAACTCGAGTTTTTCCATCCTCTTTCTTCTGGACGACCTCTATTTCTTGTTTTGGCTCCTTTGGCCTGGTCTGACTGTCCCCAGGTGATGATAGATGGTCTGAGAAGGTATGAGTGCCTTGATGAGGGGGCATTCCATTGGCTACCTCTATGCCTCTGTCTGCATTTCTTTGGGACAAGGCTCTCAATTCCGACTGAAAAAGAAAAAGGGGATAAAGGAAATGAGTTTAGCTAATTATCATGCTCAAGAATAGTTTTAAATTCACAATAATATATTTTGAAGAGATGCATTGAGTCAACAATCACATCACAAAGTTCCTGGTAATTTCTTCCTATACATTAATTATCAATAAAACTGATTTTCACCAGTTTTAAAATAGATGTGTATTGATCTCAATAAGCGTCATGAATTCTTAAAAGTTGTATCTCAAATCTTTTTCCAGATTTTTTCTTATAAAATGGAGCATCCAATTGAAGGTTTACACTGCATGGAACGCTTATGAAAAAGACTATTAAAGAAATCAACACTACATCTTGTATAGATCTTTTCTTGAGCCTCGTCATACCTGCATTTCTCTTTGTTGTTTCTGCAATTCTTCAAGCTCACCCAACCTGCGCTGTGTCATCTCGCCCAAGTCATGACGGGCATCATAGCCTCCACCGCCCCACCCCTGACCCATAGGATATACCCAGGGGGGTGGGGGAGGAGCACTATGGCCCACATGCTCTAGGACTGACAGTTTCTCCATGATGTGGTTCATCTTAGACTCCAAATCACTCTGGGTCTAGATAAGAGAATAAAGACAAACAGGAGACAATATGATTTATTTACTTCATTGTGCCATCTGAAGTGCTACCATTAAAACTTATCACTCTTGGCTTGTACCATGATAACCTACAATTCCTCTAACAAGAGGTGTTTGATAATTTGTTATGAAATTTGTTATGAAATTTGTTATGAAATCTTCACAGCATATTTGCTGATTTAAGAATATACCTCAATTTTTCTTTCTTTCATGTCTAGCACATTGCGATCCTAAGGGTTTCCAGATGAAATGGCTTTCATCTTAAAACTGTTAATAAAGTCTGAATCTCAATTGGAGGAACCATTCTATAAATAACAAAAGCAGGAAAATCAGGATATAATTATTTGTCTACAAACTAGCATCTCTATTGTAGTGGATTGACTGCAATAATTTAATCAAACCATAATTTGACAATTTTCTAAAATGATTCACAGAATTAACCAGAACGTCAATGATGAAGCGCTCATCCGCATCTCGCAACAACAAATATCGTAAATTTTATGTGGTTCACTTTTGAGAAGAAGCATTTTTTGTGATTTTTTTTTATTTTTGGAATAAATTTGCATAAAGTACCATAAATAATCAATGGGGCAAAATCTCAAAATTCTGTGTAGAATTATAGTGTTCCAAATTTAGCTCTACCAGATAAGGCAAACCAAATCAAAATCGGTCAAGAAATGAGGGAGAAGAAGCAATTTTTGTTATTTTTGGAATAAATTTGCATAAATTACCATATTTAATTAATGGAGAACAATTTCACAATTCTGTGGAGAAGTTTAGTGTACCAAAGTTAGCTCTACCAGATAAAGCAAACCAAATCAAATTCGGTCGAGAAATGAAGGAGAAGAAGCATTTTTTGTGATTTCAAATAAATTTGCATAAATTAGCATAGATGATGAATTTCATGATTCTGTGTAGAAGTTTTAAATCCCCCTCCTAGCCCTATCATATGAAACAATTAGAATCAAAATCAGTTGAAAAATAACGAAGAAGAAGCATTTTGAAAACTGTGGATGGACGGAAGGACGGACGCCATGCCATGGCATAAGCTCATCGGGCCCTTCGGGTCGGATGAGCTAAAAATGGGTATGGCAAAGCTATTTCCCACCCCCTTTTAATATCTCTGAGAGTATTTAGTTTTTCATCAATTCAACGCTGGGTTTGATTCTATCTCACCTTGAGGAGAGGCACTGTAGCAGCCACAGCAGCAGCAGCTGCAGCTGTAGCCGTTGCCATGGTACCCATATCAGATTGAGCTGTCCTGGTCTCTTCTGGTTTCGATGCTGGTGGTCTACCACTCGCTATCATTTTGGGCTGATAATAACGCTTTGTGGGCTTTGAGTTTTCAGATCTGTAGGAGAAAGTATGCATAGTGAAATCAAAGTTTGAATAATATGACTTTATAAAACAAATGAAACATCTATTCAGAAATAATGGGGTGCATATGGAAAATAGACGAGAAAGTAAGATTAAATTTTGATAATAACCTGTTTGTCATACTAATGTGACTTGGGCTCTCTCTTATTATAGGTACATGCCTGCATGATCTCTGAATAATTATGTACAACTACATTGCATGTCAACAAGAAGAATTGCCATATTTTATGAACAATAAAACATTGAATATTAAAAATTACAAAATTACATGCCAGTGTGTAAAAACTGAACTAATGAATTTGATGTTTCATAAATAAATCCTTTAAAGATGCGATGTCCCTTTTGCAGCCAACATCAAATTCTGTAGAGCTTTGCAGGAATTATGAATATGTCATGTAGGTCTTATCTGTGAAATTTAAACGTTAGCAGTGTCCTAATATTCAAATTATGCAAGGAAACCTGTTTAATTGCTAGACTTCACTGTCAGACACTATTGAGTGACTGACTGGCTTTTTTCTTCTTTGGTAATAACATACATGAAATGAGTTGTAAAGGGTACATGAGCATTTGTCTACATCAATAACCCACTCCTTTTAATGGCCAAAATTAAAGTGAATGAAGGTTTGCGCAGCATAAAACGTACGACCATTCCGTACAATGGTCTGAAAATCAGCCTATTACTTACTTGCTCTATAGCTCTTAAGTTGATTCAACAACTAATAGTCATTATTTTCCCATTTAAAGCCATTCTCAAGCCCTCCCCCCCCCTTTTTTTTTAAGGGAATTTCTAAATTAGTATTATCTTTCAAATGCTGTTGGAATTTACATTGTTTTGGCCTGCAAATGGGACATAGTACCTTTAAAGCCCCACTGTATTACTTGTAGCTACTTGCTCCCTCTATATAGAAAACAATGCCTAATCGGTGACCAGTGGTCCCCCATGATCGTCTTTTTCTTATGTTAATTGAGAGCTGAGTTGATGAGATAACTACCTGTCAGTGACCAAACTAGCACAGACAGCCTTTAACGTTACCAAACATCACAGAAATAACAAGCTTTTGTAAATCTCTTTTAAAATCATGAATAAATTATTGTTACCTTTTCAAGAGCTGATCTCTCATGGCCTGCTGGCGTTGACCTTTGCTGAAATGAGTTACTCTGAGATCCCTTGGGTGACCACTGGTTGAACTATGACATGGAGCACTGCTACTGGTGGGAGCACCTTGTCTCAGGATACCAGATGTCTACAATAAAAAGCAGATTAATTGAAATCACTGCAAAACCATGCCAAATGTAAGAGAAATAAACATTTATTATTATTCAAGTCTATATTAAAGTCGAAATGAGATGAATCCTCCTTGATCTTGTAATGATTTTGTTTGTCTATTTAGACAAATAAACAGTAAAGAAACATTAACAATATTTTGAGACTGTTGTGTTATTTAACTACATCTAATGTTGTAGCAATAACTATGTTTCTTCTTAGGTACTACATGTAGTGTGGAGCAAGAATACTTGTTTTTTATTTATTGAAAACAATGGCTATGCAGGTAAATTGAAAGATGTTATATGACTAAAACGCATTAAGAGTAAATAGTCAAGTGGAAATCTTACCTTTTTATGGGTAATGCCCATGTTAGTTGATGAACTCATGGGTTGGTGTGTCACTGGGGGTATGGAAGAGCTCCTTTGGTTTGCAGACTGATTATGATCATCTGGATGTACAAGTCAAATTAAATTTATGTGTTTTTAGTTATAAAAAATAAAATAAATAACATATGAAAAACAAACATGCAGGAGGTTCCCAGTTTATTTCAAAACACATCCACCCTGCCCCCTTTTCCTCCATAATGTCTGCCTTGTAAATGTGTAATGTACACAGTAAAAAAAATAGTTAATTTACAATTGCATAATGGATTTTTTTAAATACAAATTGAAACAATTCAGATTAACACAGGAAAATGTCAATTTAGGATTACATAAAGAATAAATTTCAAATTTATTGGTAAGTAATTTAAAATAAACATGTATGGCAAAAAAGTATTGAGGTAACTATATTCTCTAGATTCATAAATGCCTGGGCAGGAGTTGTGAGGGAAAGTGAATAAATTCAATATGCAATTATTTTTTTTCGAAGAAATGAATCATAAAATACAATGAAGAATTGATTTACCGGAAGGCCTTGTGATTTCTGAAAATTCATCACCCACACCATTTTTAGAAGCGGCATTTGAAAGCTGTTCAAATCCACTTTGTTTGTAACCCTCTGCAGGGCTCAAGACTTGGCCTGCTGTTGCACCACCATCCTTGGCTGATGTTACATCCTCAATGGTGTTATGCCTCTGTACATCAGCAACATCCCTCTGGGCTTCATACCCTTCTGGCAAGTTCCCTGGCAGGGCTGGCGGCAGGTATGGGGTGCTGGATGAGCCACCTAGTTCATTTAAATGGAATGTTTTTTTAAGCTTCCTTTAATACATTTATGATGGTGCCAAAGTTGAAAGACATTGTGGCCTAGGGTCCATGGAAAATGTGTGACATACCAAAATGAAACTGCATTCAAGAGGTTTAACCACATTTTTTTTTTTTTTTTTTTTTTTTTTGGGGGGGGGGGGTTAATGTATGTCTCTACTCTAAAGTTAAGAGTAAGATTTTCTACCACCTTAATTTGATGAATAAAGAAACTATACAGTCTTAATTTTGAGAGCTCAACAGCAAGCTATGTCCAGTTCTTAGTATAATTTTTTGAAATTTTATCTATAAGTTCTGCTTATGCAAAATATTATCTGTTTCCTGACCTTACATTGATGAGCGAGAACCAGGGGTGATAGTGAGCACTAAAAAAAAATAGGTTTTTTTGTTTTCCTCTCAGTCACGCCCCCCTTGAGTAAAAAAAATAAGAGGATTCGCGGGGAAAATATGGCATCTAACAACATTCCCCCCATTTCGAGTAAGACAATTGGGACAAAATTGGGGAGAAAAAAGGGCAAAATAGGAAAATAAGAGGGAAATCTGGAAAATCAGGATAAAATAGGGAAGAAAAAAAAAATTGGTAAAAAAAATAAAAAATTAAAAAAATTAAAAAATCTGGATTTTTTTTTTTTTTTTTTTTTTTTTTTAATCGGGAAGAAAAAAAAAATCGGGAAAAAATCGGGGAAAATAACAAAAAATCCGGAAACCGATTTAAATCGGGTTTTTATCAGGCCTAGAGAACCTAACCTAAATCCATGCCATGCAGAATCAAAGAAGAGAAAACATCCTACCTGTCTCAAAAGGAGACTTCCTCTCTCTCAAATACTTGGCTTTGATGCGAACTCTCATGGAACCAGAACTTGATATGCTGGAGTTGGCCAAGGAGGCATCCGAGGAGTTGTGTTTTCCGCCATGTTGTTCAGATTGTGACCCTTGAAGCGCACTTGACCGTCTCAGGACCTCACTGGCAGAGGAACTGTTGGAAGTATTGGCACTGATAGTGTTTGGACTTTCCATCGATGAGACAGGCTGACCCCATGCGGATGAACCATGCTCATTAGAGGCCATTGCAATAGTAGTTCCTTCCTAAATGGACATGACCATACTAGTGACTTTTCCTACAGGTATGTGAACACGAGATAAAAGAAACACATCTCTAAAACAAATCCATTGTCCTGTATTTTGTATATATATATATATATATATATATATTAGATGATAGCATACATGCCAACATTTGAAAATCAGAAATCTGTACAAATTATGCTATTTTCGAAAAAAGAGGAACAATCCTATTCAATATTCCTATTCAATACTACAGACAAATTTGTACAGGAAGAGGAACACCTGCATTAAAATGATAATTATCTTCTCCCAAAAAGAGGAATGTTCCTCTTTAATCTGAACAGTTGGCATGTATGTGTTAGCTGGTATCAATAAACATGACAATTAAGATTTATTTACCAACTCTGTTGTGGCTATTTAATATTTAATCTATTCTATAAACAAATTTTTAAAAAATGATTACAAATTGACTATAAGACTAGTCGCTAGCAACAAAACTTCAAAATCAAATGTTTTTGTACAACAAAAGCTCATTCTATAATTATTCATGTCAAATGAAAAGTGTAAGTTATCAAGCTGTACACGCGATCATACACAAATTGTTAACTCAATGACACACCTTTCAAGCATCTCTCCCATTCTCCAATTTGCTTTGTAGTAAAATTGTCACAAAATTCTATTTTCGTGCTTGTTGACAAAGGATCAGATCTATTTAATTCATAAAAGTGTTGTTCAAAAACATTTAGAGTCCATGCATGATCATAATGTTTTAGTAAACATGAAATGGGGGAGGCCCTTGAACGGCAAGTCATGAACTGATGTCGCATGCGCAGTAGCGGCGAAGCACATATTGCGCATGCATGCTTTCTCTTCGCCATGTTGAATCGCTGATATACAATTAGTTAGACTACAACTACATCTAGTACAAGTACATCATGGGATGAATTGACTTCGTATGAAGAATCATCTTTTCCCATTGAAGACTTCTTCAAATTATAATTTCAATTTTCAAGTGGTTGAACGGGTGCCCAGAGGAGTCAAGAGCATTGTTAGTCAAAATTGTAATTACTACTTCTTTACATTTCCAAAAATGTGCACCAAATCGCTGTTTGAATCGTTTTCCTATGGCTATGCTATGGCTATGCAGGCTCCGACGCCATCATAGATGGTGGCATATGACTGGAGTTAATGGCGGCAGAGCTCTGTAGACTGTAATTTGTTATAGAATCTATTACTGTTAGACAATAGTAGATCTAGATCTATACATAACTAAATCACTTTCACTAAGCCTTAGGTTAGAATTTAGCAGTACAGAATTGCCAACATTGTATGTAGATTTCTAGAGTCTACTCTAGGGTCTACTCATAGTCATACCGACTACTGTGGTGTAAAAGTCGATAAAACGATTTCATTACACGAACTTTAACGAATGGGACCGAACTGAAGTATTTGTCAACAAAAATTATATTTCATAAGGTCGTATAATGAAAACATGAATATATTATTTAAGGAATTTACATTCAATATACCTTTATCAATTGGTTGAAATCATTTCCATGGTCACTTAGAATTATGAAGTTTAAAATCTCCAGGAATATAATATTTTTTCGACACTTTGGAAATCAATTTTGACCGCTACAAAATTCAGGCTCATTACAAAACTACTTTAAAAATAGTAAATGAAATTTGAATATTAGATCATGCTTTTTTATTTGTATTCATTAAATATTTGTGGTATTCTATTCATATTTTTTTATGACACAAATTAATATGACATTAATATTTGAAATATGTTTGAAGAACATTAAAAGCGATCATTAAACCATTCCAAACGGTAGAAACTGGCGATTTGATTATTGGTTGTACAAAAATTCAATTGCCGATTTAAAGTACTGAAAAATAACAACGATCTCAAATACCAAAGAGACACAAATTATTTTTGTTCCTTTTACAATTGTTTTTCTCTTTCTTGACCCCAATCATTAATTGTTTTTTATTTAGTTATTCTATTTTATTTAGTTAGTTATTTATTTATTTAGTTATTTTTTTGTGCGGTTTCTCTTTTTTTTCTTTTTCTTGACCCCAGTTTCTTTACTTGTCCCCACTTTTTTTTTAAAGAAGGGGAGGGGGTGAAGTGCAGAATTCCCATGTCCCAATTTAATTTTACTGCGTGACCACTCGCCCTGCCCTTTCTTCCTCAATTCCATCGACCGTGGTTCGAGATATGTTTCAGTTGATCGCTCTTTAATTTAAAGATGAATCAATTAATCCCTTGTGTAAAACTGACTTGGGGGAAAGCAGAAAGGGGAAAATATCAGTGAAAACTGAGATTATAACTCGGTTAAAAAGAAGAAATAAAAGTTGTTTCTGAACTTTGGAAGATTGAGATCTAATCTTTAGGCATGATGTGTGATGTATTTAACTATCGACTTGCGCCAAAGTTGCTTATCTGATTTTTAAATAAAACAATTGGGGTTTGGGTATTAAATCGGTTTTGCAGATCCAAATAACATCCCTAAGAAAATTAGTCATGCCACACATATCAAATATCAAATATCAAATATTAACGAACATTTGTGCACGCGTGTGTGTGCGTGTGTGACTTTGCTTCTACAAAAAGCATATGCAATCCATTTCATTTGATACGTTCAATTCACTCTCTCACTCCGCTAATCCCAACATAATACATGCTGTCACGTAGGCATCACTTTGGCGCAAGTCGATTTTTGCACTCTCTCAAACAATGCCTCCTGTTCATCCAAGCGTAAACACATACCACACAAAATATGATACCAAATGATTTGGGATAAAACACTCTTTTATAAGATGTATAATAATTTATTGTTCATAGATGATATTTAAAATAATTAGCAATTTTCTATAGGTGTAAACTTTTTCTGACTCACACTGTACAGTGAACACACGAGCGGGTTTCCCTTCTCTTTTATTTTGTGATAGTATTTTCGTATCTTCTTGGTATTGAGGTCATAACGTCTTGATGGATGATCTCAAACGTAAGCGAAGGCTAACAGCAACAAAATCATTTCATATTAAAAAGGTGAGTGTACTTATTTTGCATTTTCTTTCACATTTTGAATTTACATTACAAACTCTTTAATATGTAAGGAGTGAAACTGAACTTTACTAAAGATAGCTTGTCATGTATACTAGTCTGTGAATGTTTTGTTGTATATAATTTATCCATAGTAACTATCATTTATTTCCCTTCTGTGTTGACCCAGTTGTTATGATTATTCATTTCGGTGTATAAAAATTGTATAATACAATCAGTGGCGTACGCAAGATTTTTTCAAGGGGGGGGGGGGGTTCCAAAAAACATACATAAAACATACACATAAAAAATACTCAAAGGGGCATACGCGCCTGAATACAATATTGTTACATGGAGTTTAGTCACAAGAGAAATGTTACAAAATCAAAAGTAATGTATGGTATGTTTTCCCTTCCAAATCACGTTTAAAAACATTTCATACAAAATAGTAAAGTACATAATAAAAGCAAGAATGGCTGTATAGCCAAATCAGCTTTGCAAATAAAACAAATCTTTTCTTCCTTCGGGTATGTAGGTTTATTTTCCTCTTGTGGTCACTAACCAGCATGAAGGTGCTTGAAGGCTGTCACGTCTACGACAATGCGCATCTTTCACTCGCTATAATTATAATAGGCGAGACTTGTTTACGAAATGTAATAGTGAACACAGACACATACCCCGTCAAAAATGATAACATGTTAGTTTATATAATTGTCATTTATTTATGAATTTATTTATGAATTTATTTATAGAGAGATTTTGTTTCAATTATGATTTTATTGTTGGGATTTGATCCCAAACGACCGTATACAAATGAGTTAATTTATATTTTGTATCTAGATTCTCTGCGGCTCCCTGCCCCCCGCCCCCCCCCCCCCCCCCCTCTCTCTCTCTCTCTCTCTCTCTCTCTCTCTCTCACACACACTCTCTCTCTCTCTCTCTATCTCTCTTTCTCTCTCTCTCTCTCTCTCTTTCTCTCTTCCCATTTCTAAGTTGCCTTGTTTCCAAGTGTTTACACCACAATGTAGACTTTTCGACTGAGTGGATGAGAACCTCGTTCACGTCGACCGGATGGGATGGGTCGACGCGTCGACGGTTATAGTTGGTCCACGGTTGTTTCGATTCTAGTCTTCTCTTTCTATCTTTTTAACGTTATCCTCTGTTTTTATCCTTTCTCTCACACACTCTCTCCCTCTCTCTCTCTCTCTCTCTCTCCCTCTCTCTCCCTCTCTCTCCCCCCCCCCCCCCCCTCTCTCTCTCTCTCTCTCTCTCTCTCCCCCTTTCTCCATTTTTCATTAGGTTTTCCTTCGGCGTTTTCCCCCTCATATCTTTCCATCTTTATGTTAGTTTATGTTTACCTCGTTTTCTCTTCCTCCATTTTATACCTTTTCATATGTATAGATCTATGTTGTTCTGTTTTCATATTCTATGTCTATCATTTTTTAAAGTATTTCCTTCTCGCTTTCTTGATTCAGGCAGTGGACGAGGGAGACGACGTATCGCATGCGCAGAGCTTCAAAACGACTTAATCACGTGTACTACTCGACTATGTCAACGTGCAAATCGTCCTTATTAATGTTCATAAAATGAATGACGAGGCTTTATTTCTCCTGGTTTATATTGCCATAGCAACAAACAGCACCCATTTACCTCTCGAATGTTTGCTTTCATATACGGATATGCTTTTTCCCCATTACCGTCATTTCACCTTGAGAGAGTCGTAACAAGCGGCTCACTTCAATAAAGTAATGTGCTCCACCCTCGACCCCCCCTCTTATGTCATTACCTCATCATTCTTCTAGCGATTCATTGTAAAAAGCGAGTAATGATCAAATGACATCTTTTTGGGCCAGCCGATGTTGATAGCTGATTGGTTGATTTCACGAAATGTCTTACCCACATACAATGTATGCACCTTCTCTAATTATCGAAAAGTATTTCAGCCAGGCACAATTTTACAGACGCTAACAATGCTGAACAAAACACATTGATTTTTGCATCCGACAGGTACCGACTTTAGTACCAGGGGTGGAGAGAAGCAATTCAGATTTTAAAAGCAAACAAACAGAACTTTTGCATCTCCAGTCAAGGATTTAAACCACTCGACGGCGATACCTCAATTACCTGTTGAGCTTTAAAGTTAGGCCGGGTAATCAAACATCAAGTTGATTGATAAGATGTACGATTTCCATCGATTGATGATTAGTAATGACTCTTGTCATTCTGATGAAATTGACGATTTCGGGACGATTGACGTTGATATTAGCAATAATAAAGTTGTCAATCTAACCGTATACGTCATGGCATTATTTTTAGGACTACCCGGCAATGCCATCATTCTCCAAGCTTACGCACGGAAGAAACGGAAGACGAGCACGGATATCCTCATCATGGCCCAGGCATCAGTCGATTTCATCGCTTGTGTATTCACGCCTGTATTTATCTTCGCAAGTGGTTTTCCTGATCTAGTCACCGATGGTCTGTGTCAGATGACAGCGGTCACGGGAGAGCTCACAGCTCACACCACTCTTTTACTGACCACCGCAATCAGCATCGATCGCTACGTGGTCGTATGTCATCCGTTCCGACGTCGCATGACGGTGCGGATGTCGATTTCCTTACTGATAATCTGCACGCTCTTCGCCACCGCTTTCAGCTCGGGCATTGCCGTCTTGACGGAACCACATGCAGTTATTTGCAATGGGAGACGATTATGTATAATTTCGTCATCCAACTCCACGGGTTATCTCGCATTTGAGATGACCTTTGCAGCCTTGTTCTTCGTCTCATTTACAACGACCACTCTCTTCTACGCTCTCATCTACGCTTTCCTCCGAAAAAGAGCAAAGATTCACGCCGAACTGGTAAACAATGATCTCCCTCTAGCTGCCATCAGTTCAAAGAACAGTTCGCTCGAGTCGAACTCGAGAATAGACCAGCCCGAAACAAATCAACATTCATCGCCTTTAGAGATTGTAGGATGTTCCAACAACGCTTCGCATACTCAAGAAAGTGGTGTTGCTGGTCCGTATCTTACACCATCAGAGCCCGAGAAACCCCTTCCTTTACATCCAAGACATCTAAAATCAGACATTTTTCGAGCCTCATCGTCCATAGCAACACCCTCTCATCAACATGTCCGTGTTGCGAATCGTCCAAAAATAAAGAACCAAAAGAACCATGACTTCGGAAGAAACACGACACGCATGCTCCTTGTCATAACTATATTCTTCTTCGTCACGTGGATTCCTAAGATGATCATTCCAGTTACTCCCCATTCTATGATGCACACAAATATTCACACGTCGCGAATTCTTGCAATATTGTTCAAAATCAGAGTTACTAACCATATCGTCAATTTCTTCGTTTATTTTTTCTTCAACAATCGTTTCCGAAAAGACGTTAAGGAGTCCTTCAAAAAGTGCCAAGGCACTATAGTATAAGTATGAAGCCAAAATCATATGTTAGAAAACGGTAGTCTACCTTTTTCATATCCAAGACACGTCACTACAAGGGCAAGGGGGCAGTGTGCCCCCTGACAAATTGCCGATTAAGAACAAAATTATACCTAGTTCTTCAGTTAAGTGTAGATATTATGTACTAAATAATATTGAAATTGCTAAAAATCATGAATATATTATTATCTTTTTTTGCTGGGCCTGAGAAAAACTCGATCGCAATTACTTTCGAAAAATCAACCAATTAGGTCCAGTGGCCTTGTACGTCACCTTTTGAAACGTGCGAGCATTAAACACCGACATCAAGTTTGGGTTATGCATTTGTAGTATGTTAAGTTGTAGTTGAAATTGTAGTAGCGCTTACGGAACTTTTTTTGTTATTAAGCGCTTTAGAAATATTAGTTTATTATTATTATTATTATTAACCGGAAACAATTTTTATTGATGGAACATGCAGTACATGAAATAGGGTACTGAAATAGTCTTTGAGTCGATTTCTTGAAAGTCTTTGCCATCGTAAAACGAAGAGATGTTAATAGGTTATGAAGACAACTTTCAAAAGCGAAAAGAAGGTGAAACTCTGACCTTAAAGTTCAATCCTTACAGAGAAAACTGAGTTGTATTTGTTAATTCGGTCAGTTTCCCGATGATTAATTAGTTGGTCAGTTGATACCATTAAAATTTTAACATGATTAGCATGCTTTGCATCACTGAGATATAAATTGGAATTACATTTTTTCCATAATCGAGAACAAAAAATTGTTTGGCAGTGATTCAGTATAGGACATCTTGGTTAGTTTGTATTCATGCATTTGTTAATTTCCTAACCACTGGTTTTAATATTACTCAGTGAAGGTTTGTATATACTAATCTGTGACAAATTTCATGTGTTTAGATTTTGAATTCAGTCTAGCTTTATGTTAGTTATGATGCGTAAATGAATATTGTTCTGAGAAAATTACCTCTAGATACACACACACATGAACATTGGGAATGAATAAACAAATAAACAGAAAATAAATAAATATTTGGTTAAAATACGATTATAGAAGGATATACAGGTGTAGTTATAGGTTTATGGATTTGCAGTAGAAGATCTAGCCATAGTCTTTTTTCGGGGAAGGCAGGTGACACACAAGTATTCCCCCCAAAACACTGTTGCCTTGCATAAAGTAATTTTGTCTTATACCTCTAATGATAATATGGTTTATTCTTGATAGATAATCTTCTCTGAACTTCATTGATCAGTCTCTAATGGCTCTTTCGATTGATCTAAGAAGATAAAAACGTTATCTTCCATGGATAAATTACATTCTCATTTTTATATCTTCTCTGAACTTCATTGATCAATCTCGAATGGCTCTTTCGATTGATCTAAGAAGATATAAACGTTATCTTTCAGGGATAAATTATATTCTCATTTCATGAGAAGTGGTAAATGTGAATTGGTAAACACTGGTAAATGTTGCAGGCAACAGAGCAAATTTGTTGATGGAAATCATCGGGCATGACGGGGGATGAGGGGGACATCGATTACAATCAATAACATCGTAGTTAATGAGTTGCCGTTAAAAATTTGATGACAATCTCCCCTTTCTCTCCCGTTCATAAATATTTTTAAGGCTGCACATTACTGTACGGGTCATTAATCGAAAAAAATAAATAATGAAACTTAACGAGCATGCTCGCTAATATGGATAGGGCTGCATCACTGGCGTACCTATGGGGGGGGGCAGGGGGGCAGAGTGCCCCCCCCCCTGACGGGCTCCAGGCGAAAAAAAAAGTGGAAAGAAAAGAAAAGAAAGGAAAGGAAAGAAAAAGAAAAAAAGAAAAGGGAAGAAAAAAAGGAAAAAAAGAAAAAGGAAAGAAAAAAGGAAGAAGAAGAGAAAAGGAAGAAAAAGGGAAAAGAAAAGGAAAGGAAAAAAATGGGGAAATTAAAAAAAAAAGACCATGGCCGTACGCACCAGGGGGGGGGGCAGTTGACCCCAGATATTTTGAAAACGTACAGTTTTTTTCCTGAAAATGTAGTGTAGGCCTATACCAAATCCTTCAATTCTACTTTTGAAAATGCAAAAGTACCCTCATGACCAGTTCGGTCGCTCGAACTCCCTTCACTCCTTTTGCTTTTGAGATTCTTCGAAAACTTTTAACGCATCTTTCCCCCTCCCCCACCAGAAAAATATTCCGCATACGGCCCTGAAAAATTAAGACAAATGAAAATAGGAAAATATAAGTGATATAACAAATTCGAAACTCTTCGCTGGCGCGAACTGCTTGCTAGCCTATTTTGTATTAAATGTTTTCACTTGCTCGTCCCCCTGAAAAAAGAAAAGGATTAGCATTGCCTAGAATACAGTTGTGCCTGCCCCGACTGGCCCCGACCTGCAACCATGGCAACAATAACACACAGTGTATGTACCAAATGTTACTAAAAGAAAGTAATTCATTTTTCTCGCTCGCTACACTTGCTCTCGAATAAAATGAATGGATATTGCTTTGGAAATAATTGTGCCCACCCTTGACCTGCAACAATATCATTAAAAATGGAAGAGTTTTTTCGCCCTCTCGCCAAAAAGGAATTGAATCGCGTAAAACGCGATTGCGTCCATCCTGACCTGCACCAATAAAAACAAGTTTATTTATTAATTTCTATTAAAAGAGAATTTTTTTTTTGCTTGCTCGCTATGCTCGCTCGCCAAAATGGAATTGACACCGCTAACGTGCCCGCCCCAACCTGCAACAACCAGTTAATAATTATGTACCAAACGTTATTCAAAGAAGTTTTGGTGTGCTCGTGCTCGCCAAAACGGAATTAACATCAAGTTAGACATGATTGTGTAAGCCCTGCCCTGCAACAAAAAAATCTGAAATTTCTGAACCAATTATCATTACAAAAATTTTGCTCGCTCGCTACGCTCGCTCGCCAAAATAGAAATAACACCGCTTTTAATAATCACGTCCCTGACATGGAACAATGAACCCAAGTTTATGTACAATATTTTCCCTATAAAAGAGAAGTGATTTTTTTGCTCGCTCGCTACGCTCGCTCGCCAAAATAGAAATAACACCGCTTTTAATAATCACTTCCCTGACATGGAACAATGAACCCAAGTTTTATGTACCATATTTTCCCTTTAAAAGAGAAGTGATTTTTTTTCGCTCGCTCGCTACGCTCGCGAGCTCGTGGAATTATGTGCCCACCACTAACCTGCTACAATATCATTAAAAAGAGAAATGTAGGGGGTTGCCTGCCCGCCAAAATGGGATTGACATTGCCTTAAACACGATTGTGCCCGCCCCCGACCTGCAACAATGAAACAAATTTTATATAGCAATTCATTGAGAGAAAGATGTATTTTGGCTCGCTAGCTAAAATGGGTATAAAATCACCCTAAACACAATATTGTTCCCGCGCCCTGCATGGGACAATTGAACCAAGTTTAAGTGGCAATTATTAAAAAAGAAGTGATTTTTTTCTTGCTCGCTACGCTCCTTTGCAAAAAAATGGAATTACCGTCGTTAACAAGTGAATGTTCCCACCCCCAACTTGCAACAATACCAGTTTATATACCAAACGTTACTTAAAGATTTTTTTTTGCTCGCTCGCTCGCCAGAAGTGAAAATTAGCATCGCCTTTTTTGTTTGTTTCGGTCGCTTGCCCCCCCCCCTGACGGAGTACCCCAGGTACGCCACTGGGCTGCATGGAAAAGTACATGAATGCGTCATATAGACTGAAGTCGATCAAATATTATCTTAAGCTATAATTACATCTGTCATTTACACATCGGCTTCTGCAAATATTACTTCAGCTTTTGTAGCACAATATTTGCTTAATAATATTACAAAAAAAGCATGCACGCCCTACGTGTGTCGTGTTCATTTGACGGTGTAACAATATTCTGCAAGTACATAAAAATGATTTTTTTTTTTTTTTTCACGTTAATCATTTCCAAATAAACTCGAACACTAGATAAATACATTTAGAATCGACGTTTCACCTCACAGAGGGCACTCGAGAAAGAGAGCAAGAGAGATTATTTTTAATGTGGAGTGCCCCTTACCATCTCTGATATTTGCCCCTATTCAAATGTGAGAGGTGCCCTTTTTAAATTGAAAAGTATTCCTTTTCATCTCTAAAAGGTGCTATTTTCTTTTTGATAACTGTCCCTTTTTTCGTTTTTAATAAGAGCCCCTGCTCCTTCCCATCCTCCTAAATAACCCTTTTCACCTCTGATAAATGATAACATCTGATAGGCGTCAAATTTCCATCGACAAATACCCCTTTTTACATTAATCGAAGGTGCCCTTTTTCTTTGGTGAGTGCCCATTTTCAGGTACGGGAAGTGCCTCTTACCAAATCTGATAAGTACCTCTTCTTTTTCTCTCTTTTTTTTTTTTACTTTGACACGTTTTCCTTTTTTTCTTCTTAAGTTTCTTTTCCTTTCTGATAAGTGCCCCTATAGCTTTTCCTCTCTCCATAAAAGCAACATTACTAAGAGTAACCTTTTCTCGAATTTCTCCAAAGATTACTCACTACACTCGCTTGCATTTATAATTGATGTCAGGCGCGTACGCAGGGGGGAGGGGGGGGGGGGGTTGGGGGTTAAACCCCCCCTTTGGTATTTTGTTTATGTGTAACCCCCCCCCCCCCCCCATAACCCCCCTAAAACCCCCCCCCCCCCTTTGGTTTTTTTTTTTTTATTTTTTTTTTTTTATTTAAAAAAAAAAAAAAAAATCCCATGGCTGACCTAAAAAAGCTGACCTTAACCCCACCCCCCCCCAACGGAGCAAAATGTCAAATTTTCAAATTTCGAGACCCCCCCCCCCAAAAAAAAAAAAGTGTCCTCTTAGTAATAATAATGAATGATAAGAATGAATAATAGTACTGCATAATGTTTGTTTTTTCATTCCTTTCCACAATTGTAGAAATAGGCTTTCCACCAACAGTATTAAACGGGCAATACAAAAAACAAGACAGTAAAATAAAGTACAATAGAAACACATAATTATATTCATACAAACAACCAAACGAATATGCAAGGGCAAGATCTCACCTTTCTAGAAATGTGATTTTCTCTTTAAAATTCAGATACCGTCCGCCAAATGAATTTTTGGTTTCCTCTCTTCAAATTGATTTTAATCTCTCATGCGTGAAATATGCATCATATGAGTTGCATCAAATGAAAGAGGATGATCTAAGCTTTCCAAACATGTGTCATGTACTAATTATAAATGTGACTGAGTTATAATGAAACATAATAATAATAATAATAATAACTTTTACTTATATAGCGCTTTTCATAAAACATTTATATCAAAGCGCTTTACAATATTGATACAATTAAAACTAAACAGAGTAATGACAAGAAAACAAATATAAAGTGAAATTATGAAACATAAGATAACAAGGTAAGGTAACAATATAAGAACTAGGTAACTAGGTAACAATTTAAGAGCTAGGTTGCATATGCATTTTCCATTAGGTAGGTTTTTAATTTTGATCTAAACAAAGTAATATCAGAGATGGAACGAATGGAGGCTGGGAGAGAATTCCACAGACGTGGAGCAGAGCATGAAAAGGACCTATCACCAAAGTATTTTGTTTTTGCTTTTTTAACGGTCAAGAGAGTTTGATTTGCAGAACGAAGGGGCCTATTGGGTGTGTATAATTGAATCAGTTCAGAAAGATAATTTGGGGCATGACCATGAAGAGACTTGAAGGTTAAAAGAAGAACTTTGAACTGGACGCGAAATTGAATGGGGAGCCAATGCAATTGTTTAAGGGTTGGTGTAATATGGTCATGTTTTTTGGTGAGAGACACTAGACGTGCTGCAGAGTTCTGGATTCTTTGCAGCTTGGCCATATCTTTTTCCGGAATTCCATGGAGCAAGCTATTTCAACTGTCAAGGAGTGAACTAATAAATGCGTGGACGAGGATTTCAGTGGATGACTTGGAAAGGAATTTACGAATTTTTCTCAGGGCGAAGGATGCTTTACGACAGATACTATTTACATGGGGCGCATTGAAAGGTTTTGATCAAACGTGACACCTAAGTTAACAACTGTTTTGGAGGAATTTACAGAACCATTTGTTATTTGAATCGGAGGGAGTTCTATTGTATTTCTTCTTCGGTGAGAAAACAGGTGGAGCACTTCCATCTTGTTGTCGTTCAAGAGAAGAAAGTTTTCAGTCAACCAGGAGCGAATGGCATGTAGACAATCTTCCAGTTTCTGCAACATTTGAAGAATTTGTCCAGACTTAACAGTAATATATAGTTGGGTGTCGTCGGCATATATCATCGAGGAGAAACCGTGGGAATGAATGATGTCCTCTAAGGGTGTCGAATAACATGTAAAAAGTACAGGGCCGACGACGGAGCCTTGTGGCACCCCCCACCTAAGCAGAGTAGGATCGGATCGTGAGCCATCGATGATCACTTGTTGGTATCGTCCAGTGATGTAAGATTTAAACCACTTGGTAGCAGTTCCAGAGACGCCAAAACGTGTTTCCAACCTGGATATAAGAACACGGTGATCGACCGTGTCGAAAGCTGATGTTAAGTCTAACAGTATGAGAATTGCATCATCTCCAGTATCCAAAGCACGAAGTATATCGTCTTGGACTCGAAGTAACGCAGTTTCCACGCTGTGATTTTTACGATAGGCAGACTGTCGGGATGCGAGAAGGGAATTTGCATTAAGGTATTCAGTAAATTGATTTGAGACTACTCGTTCTACTACCTTGCCCAAAAATGGCAAATTTGAGATTGGTTTAAAGTTTCTCAAATTTTCTGCATCCAAAGATGGTCGTTTGAGGGTGGGATGAATCAAAGCAGACTTGAGTGCTGAGGGGAAAACTCCACATTCTAGCGAGTCGTTGGTTATGTCCGTGATGGCCGGAACCAGAAGCTCTATAAATTGACTAAGAATGGGTGCTGGTAGGGGATCTAAGTCACATGATTTCATTTTATGTGACTTGATGATCTTCAGTACATCTGCTTGGGAAACTGGCGCAAACTTATCAAGACGATGGTCACTGACTTCTACTTCAGCGATGTTGGAAGACGAAGAAAATGAAGATCTTAATAGATGAATTTTATTGTCAAAAAACTTTGAGAACTTCTGAGTGGTTTCAGCACTGGACTGATGTGAGGGCAGTGATTTAGGAGGCTTTTCAGCTGTCATCCTGTCAATCACATTAAACAGTTGTTTGCTGTTGCTAGTGGATATAAGTTCGTGGAGATGCTGACTCCTAAAGCTATTGACTAGCTGGTTATATTCTCTCGTTGCTTTCTTCAGGTCGTCAGATACTACTGTTATAGATGAGCACCTGGTCTTTTTCCACCGCCTTTCCCTTGCACGAAGAGCTTGTTTAGCCTTCCGGATTTCATGGTTGTACCAAGGAGCATAGGGACGCAGTTTCACTTTCCTTTGCTTGACTGGTGCGTGACGATCAAGATTTGACGCAAGAGAGTTATTGAAAACATCTACCTTCTGGTCAATGTCCATTTCTTCCAGGTTAGTAACTGCTTCAAAGGACTGGGTGATATCCAACTTGAATTGATCAATATCGAGTTCACGTAACTTACGAGCATGAACGATTTTAGTCGTTATTGGTGGTCTCATGAAGGGGAGTGAAAAGATGATCGCCGAGTGATCAGATGGCAAAGTCTGAGTTACCACAATGTCCCTGATTGACTGATCAGTTTCTCTCATGATGACCAGGTCAAGAGTGTGTCCTTTAATATGAGTAGGCTGGGATATGAGCTGACTCAAACCAGCCGACTCCAGTAGATCTTTAAAGTTATTTGTATCTGCATTTGTTTCATTGTCAACGTGAATGTTGAAATCCCCTAAAATAACCACCTGATTTATGAGCAAGTTGACCGATTCTAGTAGTTCTGAGAACTCCACCAGGAAACGTCCAAATGACTGGCCCCGCGAGCATGATGGAGGTCTATAGATTACAAAGAGTGAAAGGCTTCTTTGATTATTGGACTGCCCAGAGCGTAGAGTTACCTCAAGGCATTCAAATGTGTCAAACACATGTGGCTTCATTTTTGGAGAGAAGGAATTTCGCAAAATTACACAGAGACCACCACCTCTCTTTCCTTTTCGGGGTAGTTTTAGGAGTTTGAAGTCCTGAAGTGTTCTTAAATTTTCATTCAACCACATCGATCATTCTCGGTTTCGTTTTTTCTGGGACGCACTGTATTAGTGCCCTTTTACGGGGCATGAATCCCCATTACTGTCAGTTATGGCTTAATGACGCAGGTCCCCTAGTTGAATACCATAGTAGCACACACATGCTTTAGCAGTCACGAAAAACAAACACTCCCCAATTGTCACTCAATAAAATCTGAGAATGTATACTATTATCTAGATCTGTTAGGAATAAATCATTGTCAGAATCATTCAATAAATTGGGGTAAAAATAATGATTTCACCATTATGACCAACAGTGTACACTGTAAAAAAATAATAGTCGAAATAACTCAATAAATTTGAGGAAAAGAATTGCCTTATTTTTATCAAGTAAATATTACCTACGGCATCTTAAGTAGAATTTACTTATTTTGCTGAATAAATTTTTACTCAGTTAAATCGAGTTACATTAACGTAAATAATTTAAGTATTGTAATCATTTTAGATAATTAAAAAAAAGCTATGATAGGATTACATATTGCACGATTTGGTACCCATCTAATCTAACAAGTAACATCCACTAATCATTCACTACTTCTATTTAAGATTTAACCGTATATATATATATATATCTACCACCATCACAAACTATTACATACGCTTCAATTCGACACATATTGAAAGGCTCCAAATTTTATATATACTTGATCGTAGCATCTTAAAAGGAAAATTGGTTGACAATTTCCTGAAATATCAAGTTTTGATTTGTTTTGAACTGGGTAACAATTAAAAATTGTCTTGTCTTTGCTTAGCCATGTTAAGCATGTTAGCCATGAATTAGTAAATGTTTTAAAGTCCTTAAATTTTCATTCAACCACAAAAAAGAATTGTTTTATTTAAAAAAGAGTTTAATTTGGTCTTAATGAATATTCATAAATTATGTAAATATTTCTATTACGCACTGCATCGGTCCTTAATTTAAAAAGATAAGAATAATCAACATAAATTGTTTGAGTAATACGTATAATTTCTGATTTTGAGTTAAAATTACTAAATTAATACAAGCTGAAATTACTTAAAGTTCTTATGTATTTGATTTTACTTAAATATTTCACTTATGTTCTACTAAATTGAAAGTTTGAGTTAGCAAGACTTAAATTTAATGCGTAAGTGGCAAAACTAATGTTTTCAAGTAAATTCTACATGGAAAAAATACGTAAAAATTACCAATGAACAAATTCTTTTATTACAGTGTAGTTCTATGATTTTCCTTACACTTTCACTGAATTGTTTCTCTAATTGTTCTGCATCTATTAAAACCAATTTTTATAATCAGGTTGGAATTCCCCTTTAAACGAACGGCACGCCAAGGTTCTCCAGCGCGACTCATATACGGGTCTCAATCTCCCGTTCATTCTCATGCCCGCATGTATCGCAAAACTCAAACAAAGATTTCATAAAACATCATATCATTCGCATTCTTCTCAATCATAACACCTTCATTAAGCATCCTCATTAAACCAAAATGTACGTTCACATCTGTGAGATAATTTATGCCACATGCCCAGAAACGTGCTGTAAGAATCCATATATAGGCCTAAATATACTTGTTTGGTTCAACATGACGTCCAATTAGAAGTACTTCCTACTACAGCCGTCTAGCTGAAGTGAGTTTTCAGCGTGGTTATATAAATCAATAAAATGGAATGAAATATCACGGCAATAACAAATAATGATTTTTTTTTTTTAAATGAAATAAAAATCCTTAAGATTTCACTTCTTCATAGTGAAGAAGTGAACTCTCGAGGATTTTTCAAATTGTTTTAATTATTATATACAGTGCGTCCCAGAAAAAAACGAAACCGATAATTAACGATGTTTCATCATAACTTAATCACGATTATAACTAATAAATGACACATGTTTGGAAAGCTTCGATCCTCTTCTTTCATTTGATGCAACTCACATGATGGATATTTTACGCATGAGTGATTAAAATCAATTTTAAGAAAGGATACCAAAAAGTCATTTGACGGACAGTATCTGAATTTCAAAGAGAAAATCACATTTTCTAGATGTTCATTTTATGCCCTTTCATATGACACCTCAATCAGGAAAAATGAGCCAGGAATAACTGTTTGTTTAAAGTAATGCTTGTATTTCCATAATTAAACGCATTTTTACTGGCTGCCTGCGGTAGCAACAGAAATAAATTGAAAAAAGACTTAACTCCGTTTCGTTGACGATCAGCCATGCACACAAAAGACGAAAGACTTATTTTGTTCTCGATGATGATGATGAAGAAAGTTTACGTTTAGTGCCCACTTTAAACCAACTTCTCATCATCCCTATTCCCCTTCCACAGATTTATGGGCGTAAGGGCACATTTCTGCCGAGGGTGGGGGGGGGGGGGTTGCGTTATGCCCGAATATTGATATTCTGTTCTCTACTTCATATCTTAGACAATGGGTGTACGGCCACATTATGCCGGAGATTAGGGGCTATTCTATATTTGTTTTATTAACTTACCCAAATAGGCATACATCCATAGTTTTGCCGGGAGGGAGGGGGGCTGTTTTCTACTTCTTTTATTAAATTTTGCGGGAGGGGGGGGGGGGTAAACTATCGTGTTCGCCCGAATATGTTTTGTTCTCTACTTCTGTTATGCATTATATTTTATCTTGTATTATTGACGAAAACAATTCTTTGGATCTGGCAAAGGTAAACACTCAACCACATTTATAATGAAACTAAAGCATGCATTTATATATCATGTTTGTTATCAGTTTTATTTATTTGCTTGTTCAGCTTGCTTTTACAGCGAAGTTGCACTCTGCAATTGTTACCGTTCTTCTGACAAGTGGTTAACGGATGGTGGCTATCTCACTGATGTAGACCGTCTTCCGGCCACCAGGTTACATTTCGGAAACACCGGAGCCTTTGATGAAATGATGAAGTACAAGCTCGGCTTTCTGGAGTGCGTATATGAGGGCAACACTAACTGTTAAAAGGGACCTACAACCTGATGATTTGCTGATTTGATTTTAATAGAAGCGAGGAAATAAGGATGAAATGTGGATCAGTGAAGTTTTAAGGAAAACCAGATTAAATATACGGTATCAAAAGAGTAATTTGTCATATATGATTGACAGCAATCAAGTGGCGTTGCTTTGATTTGATTCGATTTGATTTGTTTTTATTTGATTTGGTTTACGAAACCATTAATGCTGATTGATGATGCAAAACACACTACATTCACATAACTTATACAACCCAGCAATAACGCCACGAAATATGGCGTTATACGAACCAACACAAGTTCCGCCTTCTGATATTTACACCATCCCCTTCTTTGTAAAGTCTACTGTGTAAATGTGAAACCCAACACCAATTAGATTATCATCGTCACGTATGAAGTAAGCGCATCTAAGCATGGGTCCATGGTCTAAGTAGTGAGGTCATAGATCTAAGTAAGTGTATGAGTCTAATTGCAATGACGACCTTCGTCATTGCCTTGTTTTCGTTCACATTCTGCCCCATTAATATTCTCCTTATCGTCCAGAAATCCTATTCGTTTTGCACGTAGTGTTTGTTATTCCTAGTTAGGTACTTTTCTCATGTCCTTTTCCTTTCAAATTTCATAGGCATAGTCTCTAACATCTCACCAAAGTCACTACATTCTTCGATTTTCGAAAATATTTATGCATAACCGTCCAGGCGCCATTTTGTGCATTTCTTGTCCATTTTAAGGCCTTTCTTTCTTCCTTCCTATCTCCACTATCCTAGATCCTACAAACTTCTAACAAATTCCTCTAGATAGTCTGAGAGATGTTCTTTCATCTGCGACACATAACTTGACCTTCAAAATGCCATCTTCGTACTCAAAATTCAAATCTGAAACTCACTCCGTCAAAAATCCCTCAAATTCTTGAAAAATGGACCCAAATGGACCCCTAAAAATCTAAAACTGCCATAACTTTCTCATATAAATTCCGTTTTGTGTTTAAATCTCACATTATCCTTATCTCATAATTGCTCATAGCCACGCCAAATTTCATGCTCCAATGACTATGCAAAACATAAATAGCGCCCTCTAAAGTTCTGGGAATTGGCTTTCTTTCTGTGGCCGTATCCCCATAATGGCTTGGCAAACCCGTACCCTTTTTTGGATTTAGATACTTGAAGATATGCCCTTTCCAGCCATATACAAAATTATATACCCTAACACTGACCAAATTTGAGAAAAATGCCCTCCAAAATCGCCATTTTCGAGAAAATTCCAAAATAACTTCAACTTGCTCTAAAATGGCGATCTTATACCTACAATAATGAAACTTAGCAGACACATGTATCAATATACGTGACAACTGTCCACTAAGTTTGGTAAACTTTAATGACGTCAGCGCAAAGTTATCGCTAAAAATGATGAATTTACTATGCATCACGTAATAGCGTGTTTAATGCGTTCAATACATTGCGCGCCAATGACAATGGTGTCAACCTGACCGCAATGAAGTGCCCTTTCGAATAATACCAAGTATGGTATATGTTCACACACAAAATTGTGAGTAAATCGCATTTCAACAAGGGTCACTATACGAATTCCGCCGAGTTTCCGCCCGATTATAACACTTATCGGCCATGACGTCATTTTTTCAGACTGCTTTTCGCCCCCTAAACATCCTTTTTTTTTCCTTGAAAATTTGCAATGACATACCGAGTTGCAATACGCAGGGCACCTCGTGGCTGGATTTTTGAAATTGGTCAAGGGGGCCATTTAAGACTCCATTTTGTCCTATACATCTATTTTGCATCACGTGTATCGATAGGATTATCATAGAAAAAAGGGAGTGGTTTACAATAACAACCATGAAATTCTCTTTCAAATGATACCAAATACGGGCCATAAAGAGCCCTTTCTAGGTTCTTTCCCCTATCCCAATTTCTTTCAAACTTCGTAGGCATAGTCACTACCATCCCATCAAGGTCACTGTTGAGGCCTTTCTTTCGCCCTACCTATCTCGAATATCACAGAAGCTACAGACTTCGTACAAATTGCTCTGGATAGTCTGAGAGAAGCTCTTTCGTTTGACACGTAGAAACATGGCGTCATTGCACGCACATCGTTGTGACACGATTGCATTTCTAGTTATCCATTGATGTCATTCAGGCTATATGCTATACTTCAGTGAATGCAAGGTGAATGCACCTTGACAGCTCTGCTGTTCAAGCGCGAGGCCTGCTTTGAACACTCCAATTTTTTCAAAGTAAACGTTCCGGCCTCTCCTTACGTCTGCTTTTCTCTTTATCTGTCCGAAACATCAATTTTTCAACTGTCTTCTCTGTACACTTGTATCATATGCTTGTCATCTTTTCTTGTTTAACAATTAAAAAACCAACACAGCTTCATACTTTATTGATGATTATAACAAAATATTTAAACAATTGGTTTTAATTCGTACTTAAATTTTAAAAGGGGCTTACCATTACAAGCCACGCTTTTCAATAAGCCCCTCATTTTTGTATGTCACATAGAAATTGTTTTATCTTGAATAATGTTCAAATTGTCAAAATTTGTTTCATTTCATTTTGTTTTGTTTTGTTTATTTTATACTATAGTGATAACATGAGTAACAATATGAGGACACTTTTAGGTATCATAATCATTATCCACTCCTTAAAAAAACGTGAAGTACGTGTCCCCCGTCTCCCCTCGCATTGATGTCTAATCAAGGGTGAACTGGACTATTGTCATTTGTAAAAATCAAATAAATCCTGCAGTGGATCTACGCCATGCGAGGCTGCCAGGGTACACCCCCCCCCCCCCCCGTTTAACAAAATTCTCGAAACGCCACTGTCGGCCCTTGAAACCTTGATATACAGTTTATCCAATACCTTTCATCACTACTGGACAAGTGTGCATGGACGGAGTTTCATTGTGCTCTATAATTAGCTATATTGATTACATCAATTAATCACACTAAAAGTGGATCGGATAAATTGGAAAGTTCGTTTGGTTAAAACAAATACAAGTATCTTTCACTCCCACATGACATGATCGAAATTTAGTGCATTATCTGTCAATGTTTGGGAGGAGGATGCATGTACCTGCCATCACGATGATACTGTTGCCCATGGTGATGATGATGTGGATGCTTGTTCTGGTTGAAGGTATGTGAAATAGTTTTACTTTAATATAATGTACATGTTCACCAATAAGCGTATTTTGTGTGTGGGATTACAAAGGTGAAATACAAACAAACTATGCTTAATATATTGCTTCTTGATGGTTATCGAAGTTGGAATATCATTTGAGGGAGGGTGTGGCCATTTAAACGATTTAAAAATCTTTAACAATTTCTCCCAACATTTTTGTAGGGTATGTTATAGAGATTGTATTGCTTTTAAACTGTTATAATTATTAAAAAATAGCGTCGGTGATTATAGGCATAATCGAACAACAATTACATTAATAGTATACCGTTGAGGGTGAAACAGAGGTAACAACCAGAAGCGAAGGGGAAATGAATTCGGGAGAAACAATTATAAGAAGGGAGTAAGACTGTCAGAAAAAGAGAGAAATAATAAGATATATAGCAATTTGAACACGGGCTAGTAAGCTTGTTTTTGCTTCTTTGGTTTGTTTTTCTACATTAACCATGAGCGCAAAAGCTTTGAAGAAATCACGTTCAGGGCAATTTTAATATCTCTATTGTATCGCCCATATATATTACTAATATACGTAATGAGTTATAATGCCTTCAGTTTTTTTTTAAGACAGTCTTTGCAATCGTGATATATTCAAACATATGTGAATTTTCTCCATGTCAGGTGAAGCCAACATTCCAAATTCCTGCCAGTTACCCTGTAAGAACATAACCACTTCATTAGGAGAGCCAGTCCAACTTAACCCCAAACGGGTTTCCAAGATAAATAGCAGTAGCCATGACAACCTCGAAATATTTGGGTCGTTAACGTTGATGTTGATTTGCAAACTACCAAGTAAGTTCAATGTAAATGGAACCAATTTGATAGTTTTTTTTTATTTGTAATAGTTTTACCAGAGTTGTATGCACACAGGACAAAATTTGACGATACGTCAGTAGAAAACAGTCAAGAAATGCCTCTTGCTACTCAGATTATCAAATTTGCTAACAAGATTAGAAATCACCCACTCCTCCCCCCTCCCTTCTCTTTTTTGTTGCGATTTGCTAACAAGGCTCTTCAATTTCAACTTTGCTGACAATTTGTTTTTTGAAGGTGTTGAAGGGTTCTAGGACAATTACCCCCTGGGCAATCAACCCCCGGAAAACTACCCCCCGGAAAACTACCCCCAAAGGACAATTACCCCCTGGAATATTACCCCCCGGAGAATCACCCCCCCCCCCCCGAGGACAACTACCCCCCCCCAAGGACAATTACCCCCCGGAAAAATACCCCCCAGAAAAATACCCCCCGGAGAATTACTCCCGAGGACAATTACCCCCGAGGACAATTACCCCCCCGGAGGACAATTACCCCCTAGGATAAATACCCCCCGGAAAGTTACCCCCGGACAATTACCCCCCGGACAATTACCCCCGAGGAAAATTACCCCCCCCCCCGAGGACAATTACCCCCGAGGACAACTACCCCCCGAGGACAATTACACCTGATGACAACTACCCCGATGACAATTACCTCCGAGGACAATTACCCCCCAAGGACAATTACCCCCGATAATAATTAACCCCAGAGGACAATTCCCCCGATGACAATTACGCCCCGAGGACAACTACCCCCGTGGACGATCAGGATTCAATAGCAAAAGACGATCTGACACATTGAGAGATTGCTACGAGCCCATAAGATCCCCTGCATGAACCCATATTCTTTCAAATAATATAGCACGTTGTCTTCCTCACTACTACATATTTCCTGTTTATTATAATTTATGCAACGCCAGTGCGGTTGCTAATTTCCACGAAGAATGTAAGTTTAAGGTAATTATCAAGCGCTTTTCAAAATGCATAGAAATACATTTTGTCTGGAGCAGCGTTATTTTAACTTTTTGTTAGTCACGATACCCTCTTAAGAAATGAAAATTTTCTCCCAGATCCCAAAGCCTTTACAGACTATTAATTTTGCTCTGGCTCTCGTCAAGTGTTATGCACCAGTGGCGGATCCACGGGGAAGCCCCCCTGGGATAAAAAATGTGTATTTTTACATTTGTTAACGTTAATTTTTACCCTTTTTTTTTTAAATTTTCGAGGGCCCCCCCCCCAAAAAAAAATTAGTGCTCACTACTCACCCCCCCCCCCCTCCCCCACTGAGTGAAATATTGGCCGGCACGATTTTCATATTTCAACACACTAAATTTCAAATTGATTTCAAATTTGGGCCCCCACCCCTAAGAAATCCTGGATCCGCGCCTGCTATGCACACACGTATGGGCACATTTAAGAATAAAAAGGAGAAGACATTTTCAAACTGGTAAAAAATTAATTTGTAATCCACACACTAGAAACTATTTAAAGTACTGTATGCGGGCACCTTGCCGCCGAATGTACATAAATAAAAAGTGATATATTCGGTCATGACCTTGATACACGAATATGAGGATATTCTGGCCTCGCGTTGCCCTTATTTGCCTTGCTGTCAAAATATTGCAACGAGCGAGGAAGGAAGACACTTTAGTATCTTCAAAATTTTATTTCTCATGTAATTACATATTTTAACCGTTTCTGGTATTTTATTTTTTAAACAAAATAAACGTTTTCTAAATCGTTCTTTTGCGGCACCCCGGTTTAAAAACGCTGTGCTGGAGTTACAAAATCAAATAAGATAAACTACCAGAGAGCGGATATTTATTTTCCTTTGACATGGCACCGTACATATAACTTGAAGTCAATATCAATTTTAAAATAACTTAACATACATGAAAACATATTATACTTCAGCAAGTTCAGCAGGACAACAGAAATAAATAGATAACGTGAAGAAAACCTTAATTATGGATCATGGCATGGATGAGGGCCCATTATACATACAAAGACAAATATACGATCAGCTGATTAAAAAAGTTACAGAGGATGCATAAAGCAAATCTTACATCCTAATTTCTTTGTTGTGCCATTGATGGTGAGAGAGGCTGTAACGCGTACCCATCTGCGCGCAATGTATTGTTCAATTTCTAAGAAATGTAATTGCAATGACGACCTTCGTCATTGCCTTGTTTTCGTTCACATTCTGCCCCATTAATATACTTATCCTTGTTTTCGTCCGGAAATCCCATTCGTTTTGCACATAGTGCTTGTTATTCCTAGTTAGGTGCTTTCCTCATGTCCTTTTCCTTTCAAATTTCATAGACATAGTCTCTAACATCTCGTCAAGGTCACTACATTATTTGATTTTCAAAATAACTCATGCATAACCGTCCAGGCGCCATTTTGTCCGTTTCTGGTCCATTTTAAGGCCTTTCTTTCTTCCTTCCTATCTCCACTATCCTAGATCCTATGTTCTTTGATCGGCGACATATGACTTGACCTTCAAAATGCCATCTTCGTACTCAAAATTCAAAACTGAAACCGAATCCGTCAAAATCTCTCAAATTCTTGAAAAATGGACCCCTAAAAATCTAAAACTGCCATAACTTTCTCATATAAATTCAGTTTTGTATTTAAATCTCACAGTATCCTTATCTCTTAAATGCACAAAGCCATGCCAAATTTCATGCTCCAATGGCTATGCAAAACATAAATAGCGCCCTCTAAAGTTCTGGGAATTGGCTTTCTTTCTGTGGCTGTATCTCCATTATGGCTTGGCAAACCTGTACCCTTTTTGGATTTAGATACTTGAAGATATGCCCTTTCCAGCAATATACAAAATTATATACCCTAACACTGACCGACTTTCAGAAAAATGCCCTCCAAATTCGCCATTTTCAAGAAAATTCCAAAATAACTTCAACTTGCTCTAAAACGGCGATCTTTATACCTACATCAATGAAACTTAGCAGACATATGTATCCATATACGTGACAACTGTTTGCCAAGTTTGGTAAAATTCAAATATGTCAGCGCAAAGTTATCGCCCAAAATGATGAATTTACTATGCATTACGTAATAGCGCGTTCAATGCGTGCAATACATTGCGCGCAGTTAAAGGTAAAGACCAGTTATGGTCATGCGATTGCATTGTGAAAGAAACGTTGTGGAATCGATCAGAAAAGGTTGATCATCTAGCATTTAGCATCTGCAAGGTTCTGGAATCATCAAAATGATAAGAAATTTGGCCCATTCTTCGTAAAGTTACAAGCACTATACACAGAAATATGTATATGGGACTACCCTATATCTCTCACAGACCATGAGAGAAACAAATTTACCAAATATATGAATTAGTAGGCGGTTTCCCGGCAAATTTTTATCATCATGTATTAGTCAAAACATATTCTTTCACATGATTGGTAATGAGAGCTTCCATTTCATTTATTGAAATTGGGGCGTTTCCAATACAGGCCTTTACCTTTAACAATGGTGTCAAACTGACCCGCGCAATGAAGTGCCCTTTCGAATGATACCAAGTATTGTATATATTCACAGAGAAAATTGTGAGTAAATCGATCGATCGCATTTTAACAAAGGTCAGTACACAAATTCCGCCGAGTTTCCGCCCGAATCTTACACGTATCGGCTATGACATCATTTTTTCAGACTGTTTTTCGCCCCTTAAACGTCCTTTTTTTTTCCTTGAAAATTTGCAGTGACATGCCGAGTTCCAAATACGCAGTGCACCTCGTGGCCAGATTTTTTAAATTGGTCAAGGGGGCCATTTAAGACGCCATTTTGTTCTATAAATCTATTTTACATCACGTGTTTCGATAGGATTATCATAGAAAAAAAGAAAGTGGTTTACAATAATAACCATGAAATTCTCTTTCCCCTATCCCAATTTCTTTCAAACTTCGTAGGCATAGTCATTACCATCCCATCAAGGTCACTGTTGAGGCCTTTCTTTCGCCCTACCTATCTCCAATATCACAGAAGCTACAGACTTCGTACAAATTGCTCTGGATAGTCCGAGAGGAGGTCTTTCGTTTGACACGTAGAAACATGGCGTCATTGCACGCACATCGATGTGACACGATTGCATTTCTAGTTTCTGTTCTTTACTCGTTAACAAAACTACAGGGGGATTGGGCAACCTCCACCCCCCCCCCACCCCATATCGAATTGAATACTTTGAAAAGACTGAAATGAACTTCATAAATAACAAAGAAAATGAAAGTTAATGCAATTTTCTGTAAATAGCAATTTGGAGAGAAGCTTCCGTTATGCGTCACATTGTTATAAATTCCTCGGGGGTGATTGTCATTGGGGGTATTTGTCTTCCGGGGGTAGTATTCCTGGGGGATAGTTGTCCTCGAGGGTAATAATAATAATAATAACTAGACTTTAATTCGTCACTTAGACGAATTAGGTGATACGTATGATAATTGTTTACATAACGAATAATGCATTACACGATATATTATTTTGTAAAATGCTTCTCCCATTTATATGCTTCTCCCATTATGATCTATTCAAATGTCAAGATTAGATTGTGTCTCCTTGATCATCATGGATCTAGGAAAGATAGATTGAAACAATATATGACCTTTGACCCTGTGCAGTAACCAGTTACACATTTGACTCTAAAATACATCATGAAGAACACCTTTTGACGATTTTATCTTATTCAAAGAAATGAAAATGTAATTGATAAATGATTATCATCATTATGATAAAGATGATCATGATCATGATCATGAGCGCGATCATGACATCTTATTGAAAAAAATGAGGGTTGATTTAGATAGCATATAGTCTCAGCTACAACATATTCAAAAATCAACAAAATCCAAGCAGAAATAACGGCGATATTGCTCGCAAAAGACAGGAATGTAGACTCCAGATTTGAGAAAAAGTCATTTCCCATAGGGATTACACCCAGAAATTAATGGATTAAGTGAAAATAGGGTAATAATAAAGTAAAAAGGGTTATTTATGACATTATTTGCGAATCTACGTGTTTAAACAATCAAAGGAGATGGTACAGTGAAGGTCAAAAGGAAAAAAAAGTGGAGGAAAAAATTGTTTGAGACACCCGGACTCGAACCAGGGATATCTCGAGGTTTGAAGTCAAGTGCGTTACCGATATACCAAAACATCTCCCATAGCGATTACACGTAAACGGGAAATGGAATTCAGAAATCCTACTTTGCAAGTGAAATATCAGCATGATCCCGGCATCTAATCGAAAAAATAAAGGGCACACTTGTGATAGCTTATTGTCTCAGCTACAACATATCCGAAGCTCAGCGAAAACGAAGCTAAAACAACGGAGATTTTGCTCGCGAAAGACAGGAGTGTAGAATCCAGTTTTGAGAAAAAGTCATGTCCCATAGAGAATACACGCAAAATGCGAAAAATTGACATGCCTCCTTTAATCGCAAAAATACACCATGATACTTTTGTCAAAAATAAAAATTGTGAATACTACATTTGTAGAAAATTGTCTCAGCTAGAACATATCAAAATTAAAAAGAAAATTGATCCATATTTACAGAGATACAATCAATTTTCCAAAAATATGCTGACGTCATAATATGCAAATTGAAATTTTGAGTTTGAAGGCCATTATGATGACGTCATGAGTTAATTGAGGATAAAATGAGACATGAAATCATATCTGCAACTCATAATCTATCCAAATATGAAAAAATATTAGGAGTTTCTATCTATCCTAAAGAGTTACAATGAATTTTATATAGGCATGTTTTTGCCCATGTATTGTGGATAAAGATAACGCAAATCCGCGCGTGCTGTCAACTTTGACGGACGCTCATTGCGTTAATAAAAGGTGAACAAATTATCAAAATGCTTGGAAAAATGTACCGAATATGATGACGGAAAAAAATCGGCGATTCTATGTTGCAAAATGCCAGTACGCGCGAAAACGCGCGCGCATGCGCGTGTGCGTATTTTTTTTTAAAATGCTCCATATGACCTGAAACGTATGCAAAAAAAATTTAAGACGATTTTGAGCAATTTAAAATTTTACGCGCGCGTTAACGCGCGCACAAACGCGTACGCGCATTTTTGCGTGCATTTATTGACCTGAAATTGACCGGTCGGATATTGATCTTAATCATGATAAATATGAATGAAAAATTACTATCCGTTATGAAGATATGATCATTAGTTGATTTTCACAAAATGGCGCCTGGATGACGTCACGATGACTTTGAGTCTTTGAAAAGTCACGCAGTTCTAAGTTAGACTAAGATCTATCATCATTGAAAGTTTCATGACAATGGCTTTATTCAGTCTTGAGATATCCTGCGAACAAATTCGAGGAAGAATAATAAAAATAAACTAGACTTGAATTCGTCACTTTGACGAATTAGGTGATACGTATGCTCATGTGTAACATGAAGAACCCATTTTCACGATTTGATCTTTAGTTTACTACTCCCATTATGGTCTATCCATGAGTCAAGTTTTAACTGTGTAGGGCGGGGAGACAGAGCAAGATAATAAGAGAGAGGCAATTAGGCAAGTGAGAGAGAGAGGATCGAGAGGGTGAAAGAGTAGAGAGAGAGAGAGCGAGATGCAGAGACAGCCCATGCAAATAAGAGAATAACAATTTAATAGAGAAGCTTCATCTCTTTTTCTCTACTCTCTCCCTTTTCTGCTTCTCTTAATAATTCTGTCCGCTCTCCTTTCCTTGCTCCGTCTCTGTATCTCCCCCCTTTTTCGCCTCTGGCTCTCTTGTTTTGCTCGCTCTCCTCTTGCTCTGTCTCTGTATTTCTCTGTCTCTACTTTCCCGCTTCTGGCTTTCATTCTCCCTCTATTATGCCTTGGGATGCTTCTTAATTTCCTCTTGCACTTCCCTTTGCCCTTTGTATTCTTATTTTACACCTACCACGTTTCCTCACCGTTTTGTCTCCTTTCAAGTGCATGCATTCCGATTCCTCTTGTATCTCTCTGTCCAGCTCATTAATTTTTTTACAGGACTATATACCAGTCTCCCTCCTTTTCTCTATATATATATCTACTGCCATCTTTTTCTCTCTCTCTTTATCTTTCCGTTAACACCATAGACCCTTAGAAAAAAACAGGCAGACCACCTCATTCGCCAAGTGACGAATTCAAATCTCGTTTTCTTTACGTTTTAGACAATTATAATTTTTAACTGTTTTTGATTGAAGTTATAGGAATCCAAATATGTTTAAAATAGTGGGTAAACAGTTATATATATGTATGGTCTTTAATTCTATAAGGACTGATGCTATCTACTGACTTCATGACACTTATGTTTGTGAATTATGTTTTCATGATTTTGTTTTGATTTGTTTAGTCGGTACGAGAAACATCACTATCACCATCATGCCACCCTTTTTTTCGATGGCAGCACCAATAAGGCTCTTGCCTTTTGTAATTGAGCCGTCTCTTCATTCATGCATTGTTATTTCATGATCTCCTCTATAAATTGTGGCAATGTACTCTTTAAAAAAAAAATTAATGGAATAAATGTCAAATTGAAGTTGAACCATCATCACCATCATCATCATCACAATTATCATAACTATCACCATCATCATCATCATTAGCATCATCATTTTTACCAAGTCTATCATCATCATCAATTTTATGCACCATCACCACCATCATAATCATCACTACCGCCATAATTTATCACCATCGCCATTTCCATCATAATAATACAAGAAAAATTAGTATAAACATTATTTGTGCAATCAGGCCATTTTTTATTTCATTATATAAATTGAGATATTTTAAAAAATCATATCTATCAGGGGTGATAGTGAGCACTAAAAAAAATATAGGTTTTATGTTTTCCCCTCAACCACGCCCCCCTCACGGGGGAAAAATGGCATCTAACATTATTCCCCCCTTTCGAGTAAGAAAATTGGGAAGAAAAATAGGGCAAAATAGGGAAGAATAGAGAAAATAAGGGGGAATCGGGAAAATCAGGGGGAATCAGAAAAATCAGGATAAAATAGGGAAGAAAAAAAAATCTGTTAAAAAAAAAAATCTGGATTTTTAAATTTTTTTTTAATCGGGAAGAAACAAAAAAAATCGGGAAAAAAATCGGGGAAAAAAAATAAAAATCGGGAAACTGATTTAAATCGGCTTTTAATCAGGCCTGTATCTATCTAAACACAAAGACAATTCACTAAATGAATTCATATTCTAGATAGCCACAACTTTATGACGAAGATAAAATTGAAAATAAAAAAACCAAAATTGATGTAATTCAATATAAAAATTCTGCAATATATAATGCAATATAAAACATGATATATTTGGCATTTCTGAAATGCTTTGGTGTTTGAATTACTTAGAGGGTGAAATAAAGTTGGTTCGATATATGATAGTCAGGATTTAAACCCCACAACACCGCTTATAAGCATACCTGAAGCGAAATAAAGTAAAAAATACTTCCAAACATTACTCCCTACCAACAAAACAACCTAAACATAGCCATATTTTTCAGTTGGCATTAAAGTCTGAGCCGTCAACAATTAGTTTGAAGAAAAAAAAATCGTCAAATGATCAGTTCTGTCGTGACAAAAACATTACAAACACAGCATTTCTAGATGAATTTCAGAGAGAAAGGCTAGTAAGTGTTCACAGGGAGAGAATATTCTTAGGGTAATCCCAGAGAAGTAACATAACATATTAACAAATAGTTTCACGAGAGGTAAAAAAAAATTGCATCGACACCCAAGCAGCACATTGGAAACAACACCTCCTCCATGTTTCGGCCTTTGACTATGTCTTACATCAATATGAAATTATGCAACTAAGAATCTACCGTTAAGCATACACAGTATTTACAGAAATTTGTAACACAATTAATACATAATGGTTAGAAGACTTTCTTCAACAAACATTGCCTAATGGCCACAAGATTTTTCCCTTTTGAGAAATCTAATTACCAGCCATTTGAATTCATGTTTTGCATAGATATATATATATATATATTTTCCTTGCATGTACATCTCAATATTTCAATTTTCATAACTTACCATTAGGATTACACAATGGATTTTTCTAGCAAAGGCATGAATGCAATAAGCTTAGATTAGATTTAAATGAGCTTGTGAGCAGTGTTGTGTTTATTGAAGGATTGGAATTTCATCAATCTTGCTTCGATGTCAACGAACCATGCCGAGGCGCAGTATGATGTAACAAAAGCAACCCAGATAGAGAGATGATGACGACGAGCATAATCGCCATGCAGCAGGCATTATATCTGAAATAGACATAAAGGAATTTATAAGTTATTTTAACTTTGAATGAAAACTTGGTTGACAACTTAGCATCATGAGACTAGCCACCAGTCATTTCAATGGCGTGGGTTAGAATCTCACCGCTGCCACCATGTAATGTGGTGTTGTTTGGCTGTATTACTACAACACATGAACTTCATTTTGACAGTGCAGCATGGTTGCATTTGATCATGTAAGGTCAATATATAACATATATGAGATCACATATCACAGATATTACAGTCGCTTTCGCCTTTTAATACTTTGGTCCTATCAACCAATAAGAGACCAACAAGAGACTAAACAAGAAATTACATTAACTCCAATGGCCAAGAATTGGTTGGTTTGGAGTCGGTGCAGAGGTGTGATCGAGGTATTACTGAGGCATATGTGAATGACCGACTCGGATCGATGTCTCATCAAATTACATTACTACTGAACAACAGCTCAAACGCACAGGCCCGAATTCACAAAGGAGGTTTGTCGACAAACTTCCTTTTGTTTTGACAAACCTCCTTTCGTTATTTACAAACCAGGTTTGTAAAAAACGCGTCAAAACGCGTCATATGACGTACAAAAACCTTGGTTTGTCGACAAACCTCCTTTGTGAATTCGGGCCACAATCTTTACATCTCAAGTCAAAGGCTTAAGCACTGTACTACAACACCCTCTCAAAGGTCTCATTACTGTGTATTCCTCTGTGGTAGTCTTTCATCAGTGTTTCCAGGACTTCATGAAAACAAAAATTCCCAATTTTTTTTTTTATATGAAGAATGGTTTTAAAATTCCAAGATCCAGTGGATACAATCTTTGGACACGAGATGAAAAAATAAGAGATTGTTTTTCTTTTAAGGCCAATGAAATTTGCTGATTAAAGATAAACTTTAGTACAAGTAAAAAAAGAAAATGAATTCTCACAGAATCTAACAAAACTTACACTGAATGTTCAAGATTATAAATAAATGACATGTGCCAAACAATTTTGGAAGAAAATGTATACTGGCTGAGTAATGAGCATAGAAAGACAAGGAAATCAAGGTAGTATTAGCCCCGACACCATGTGTGTTGTCCCATATATAGCTTTCTGTGTTAGTTTACCAAGACTTGGTCAAATTTATTATGATTTTGATGACTCCAGAACCTTGCAGTGCACACCAATACTTACATGCTACATGATCAACTGTTTCTGATCCTTTCAACACCATTTCTTTCACAATGCAATCGCATTACCAGTACTAAAGTTTATCTTTAATCCCAGATTTTAGCAACTTTTTTTTTCTTTATATTCCCTGATTTGCAGTATAGTTGGTAACCCATTCATAGAACGGTTTCCCTATAATCTTGATGATTATCTTCGTAAAACAGCTAGTATGGAAGGAGTAGGTGTCTTACCCATCTCACAGAGCACACCAGCGTATCCAACGGGGCATTAACAGATGGCTGAGGATGTGGCGTCGTCTAGGAGACACATAGCGCCATTCTGGCAAGGGCAGATGTCTGTATAAAGAAAATAAGGCAACATCGAAATAAAACATTCGAATAAAAGATAAAAACTATAAATCTTTTGCTCATGAAAAATAGGTATATGAGAGCCAAGTCAAGTAAAAAAACAAATCCAAAGCTGATATAATTTATTCAACGGCATGCAAACTTATTGAATGATAATTTTTGCTGATGCCCCACCAGGTTGTCAAGGCTTTCCATGAAAGAGCAACTAAATGTACCAAGTTGTTCTCAATGACAAGTAACATTATAACTGTTCTAAGATACTCAAATCAACGCATTTGATTGGCTGAGAGCAAATTTGTCATAGAATTTTAGCATTAATTATTGATAAGAGGTTTTATAAAACAAGGCCCAAGTCTGATGGATGGACGCCAAAGATAGAAAGAGGACAGATTCAGAATAACAGAATGTTCTCACCGCTAAGGTCGAGCATCTCAGCTTCTCTCCTCCTCCTGCCGTTGTTGATACACAGGTATTGGGCTGGGATGTAGAAGCACTGTTCACTGGGAGCGCATGGGTTGCTGGAACAAGGGTTGGCACCAACTGAAAATACACACAAACACATGATAATGATTATAACAATAATAATGATAATACAGTGAAACCTGTATATAAAGACCACTCAAAGGAGACATTAAATGTCTTTAAAGATGGGTGGTCTTTATTTACAGGTTTCAATGAGAAACAATATTCAAGGGAAACAAAATATGTGTCCTTTCTATACAGGTGGTCACCAAACAGGTTTGAATGTAATAATGGTAATTATAATGTCCGTCTCTCACATAGCGCGTGACCAATTATTATTTTCCACATTACAGTGTACATTCTCCGCTCCCTGGGGGGCATTTCAGCTAGTCACTTTTGTATAGATGCCTACAGATGCTTATCTAACCAGGTATTCATTTAACACCCTTATGGAGAGGAAGGTAGATAAATAATGTTATTGTTCAAGGACATAAACAGATGTGGTTCATGCAAATTGATAACTTGATACCAATTTCAACTCTGTACTACAGAGACTTTGTAAGTATGCACTTGATAGGAGTTGTGATTTATCGTTCAAAACTTTTAATAAGACAAGTTAATATGCCCCTCAGAGCTTGGGTCCAACCAGACATCAAGGGAAACAATACCGGTAGTTTGGATGTCAATTTATGTTCACAGCTGCCTAATACTTGGTAAACCTATAACAGGGCTTTACAACAATTTTTCTGGAAGGGGGTCAGAATTTTTGGGGCCCAGACTCAGATTTTGAGGGCTCCATGTGTCGCAGTGCCTATTGGTGTAGAGCCCTGCCTTTAAAGACCCATACAGAAAAGGTGGCCCTTATAGAGAGGTGGCTGCGAAGCCAGATTTGACTATACTTTGTTTACAGACATGGGTTTACCTTGGACTTCAAAAGAGAAGCTACAGCTTGCTGTAAGTCCTTGAGCATCGCTGAAGGTGAAGGTGCAGTGTGCACTCTGATAGCAAACTGATCTCCTGGTTCGTTGGAGGTTGATGTGACGGATCCAGAGTTGTCCGTCGCAGTGGGTGGAGCGAATTTGACATCGATGCTGTTGGCATCTGGTGCAGTGAAATAAATCTGTCCGTTATTGTTTACAGAGGATTGTAAGTCTTGCAGATCTTGCTAACTTACGAGATGGATGGTGCCAACAATCCTTATATGAAATGCAATATGTGCTTTTTATACAGAAATGATAGTTCTTACGAAACCAAACTCATTACAATCTAATCAAGTTGCCATGTCCGGGAGAATTGAAGGTAGAGATATGCTAATGCAACAATGGCCTATTGTATAGACAAGTACTTGTATTTCGGTAGCAAGATTAAACTTGAATAGGGCACACATGGAACCCAAGTCGGACTTCAGTTCTTTGCTCACTCTGTTCTATTGGTTTGCTTGTTACCCTTTATTGTCTTCATAGTCATACTCCTTTATTTTGTAAAATATCTAGAAATTTTTGTTTGGCTGATCTTATATTTGCAGTGATACACCAGATTATTGTTTTCAGGCGATTGGTACACTTAAACATGTGTATGAATCTGAATTTTCAAAAACATAAACATATTTGCTTCTATCTTTACTCCCCTTCAACCACAATCTCTTCTAAACTCAAGTTCCCACCTACCTGTGACAGTGACAGAAAAAAAGCAGGTCTGGAGTTGCTGCTTGGGTCTGTGGCGTTGTACGCCACGTTAGTGTATCCCACGACAAAGAAAGATCCAGAGCTCTGTGAGGCCGCAACGCTGGCTACACCAATGGGCTCGGTCCAGTTGACGGTAGTTGGGCTGCTACCGAAGGGGACGGTCACGTCGATGTTGCTTGGCCAGTTGAGGAAGGATGGTCGGGTGCCATCCGTTCCTGGATGAATCATTGCTTGATGAATCATAATGAAGCAAGAATATCTCTTTAAATGGCATATCGCCTTTACACTTTTCCCCTGATCTGTACTGAGCATAGACAAGTACTTGTATTTCGGTAGCAAGATTACACTTGAATAGGGCACACATGGAACCAAAGTCTGACTTCGGTTCCTTGCTCACTCGGTTCTATTGGTTTGTTTGTTACCCTTTATTGTCTTCATAGTCATACTCCTTTATTTTGTAAAATACCTAGAAATTTGTGTTTGGCTGATCTTATATATTCCAGTGATACCCAATCTTTTTATTCTTCAGGCGATTGGTACACTTTAACACGTGTATGTATCTGAGTTTTCTAAAACATCAACATTTTTGCTTTTATCTTTACTCCCTTTCAACCACAATCTCTTCTAAATACAATTTCCCACCTACCTGTGACGGTGACAGAGAAAGAGCAGCTTTCGAAGTTGCTGCTTGCGTCTGTGGAAGTGGAGGCCACGTTAGTGTATCCCACGACAAAGAAAGATCCAGAGCTCTGTGAGGCCGCAACGCTGGCTACACCAATGGGCTCGGTCCAGCTGAGGGTAGTTGGGCTGCTACCGAAGGGGACGGTCTCGTTGATGTTGCTTGGCCAGTTGAGGAAGGATGGTCGGGTGCCATCCGTTCCTGGATAAATTGTTGCTTGATGAATCATAATAAAGCAAGAATATCTCTTTAAATGGCATATCCCCTTTACACTTTTCCCCTGATCTGTACTGAGCATAGGTCTAAATCAGGACATTCAAAGAGAAGACTGATAAGAAAAATTCTTATGGTACCAGTTTAGTCAGTACCCTCGTTATTTGTCCCCTTGCAACTCCTACCAATAACACTGCATGGCTTTGTCTTTCTAATGATCTATACCTATGCCAACTTACATATTTTTGGCATGCAGAGATGAGTTACAATACATTTTACAGACAGATTAATAGCCTCTTGCTAAACATGTCATGGAGTAGAGTTTACTCAAACGAGTGCTCCTAAATTCATATAAGACATGGCCCAGATTATATTATTGCAGTCTGTGCATTTAATAGAAGCCTACGTACCAAGATTGACAACGATATTAAAGGAACATTATCCAACGTTGCTGAGGAAATCGGTCGCGGTGTGAGCGATGGTGGGGAAAGAGGAGCTAGAGTTGAAGTTGCTGGTGACGGTGGCCACACCCTAGATATTGGTAAAGATGGGTTTCGGTCCAGGTGATAGTCTGGGATGCAGGGCAGTTGGAGGTGACTGGGGGTGTGTTGTCTAAGGAAAATCAACAAGTTTATTACAATAATATCAAGAGCTTATTTTCAACACTTTCGTTATGATCTTCGCTCGTTTGTCACACATGCTATTTTGCACAAAACGATAGGTTCAAAATGAAAATTAAAGATGATTTTGATTTCGGTTAGGTTCCTTTGGTCCAGAGTTGAAGTTTAGAATTATGATAAGGTAGCTTAGCGAATTGTAGGGGTAGAAAAGAAGCAACTGGAATGCAAAATGACTTCAGTTACTTGCTCACTCTGTTCTATTGGTTTGTTTGTTACCCTTTATTGTCTTCATAGTCATACTCCTTTATTTTGTAAAATACCTAGAAATTTGTGTTCGGCTGATCTTTTATATTCCAGTGATACCCAATCTTTTTATTCTTCAGGCGATTGGTACACTTTAACACGTGTATGTATCTGAGTTTTCTAAAACATCAACATTTTTGCTTTTATCGTTACTCCCTTTCAACCACAATCTCTACTAAACATAAGTTCCCACCTACCTGTGACGGTGACAGATAAAGAGCAGCTTTCGAAATTGCTGCTTGCGTCTGTGGCGGTGGAGGCCACGTTAGTGTATCCCACGACAAAGAAAGATCCAGAGCTCTGTGAGGCCGCAACGCTGGCTACACCAATGGGCTCGGTCCAGCTGAGGGTAGTTGGGCTGCTACCGAAGGGGACGGTCTCGTTGATGTTGCTTGGCCAGTTGAGGAAGGATGGTCGGGTGCCATCCGTTCCTGGATAAATCGTTGCTTGATGAATCATAATAAAGCAAGAATATCTCTTTAAATGGCATATCGCCTTTACACTTTTCCCCTGATCTGTACTGAGCATCGACAAGTACTTGTATTTCGGTAGCAAGATTACACTTGAATAGGGCACACATGGAACCCAAGTCGGACTTCGGTTTTTTGCTCACTCTGTTCTATTGGTTTGTTTGTTACCCTTTATTGTCTTCATAGTCATACTCCTTTATTTTGTAAAATACCTAGAAATTTGTGTTCGGCTGATCTTATATATTCCAGTGATACCCAATCTTTTTATTCTTCAGGCGATTGGTACACTTTAACACGTGTATGTATCTGAGTTTTCTAAAACATCAACATTTTTGCTTTTATCTTTACTCCCTTTCAACCACAATCTCTTCTAAATACAATTTCCCACCTACCTGTGACGGTGACAGAGAAAGAGCAGCTTTCGAAGTTGCTGCTTGCGTCTGTGGCGGTGGAGGCCACGTTAGTGTATCCCACGACAAAGAAAGATCCAGAGCTCTGTGAGGCCGCAACGCTGGCTACACCAATGGGCTCGGTCCAGCTGAGGGTAGTTGGGCTGCTACCGAAGGGGACGGTCTCGTTGATGTTGCTTGGCCAGTTGAGGAAGGATGGTCGGGTGCCATCCGTTCCTGGATAAATCGTTGCTTGATGAATCATAATGAAGCAAGAATATCTCTTTAAATGGCATATCCCCTTTACACTTTTCCCCTGATCTGTACTGAGCATAGGTCTAAATCAGGACATTCAAAGAGAAGACTGATAAGAAAAATTCTTATGGTACCAGTTTAGTCAGTACCCTCGTTATTTGTCCCCTTGCAACTCCTACCAATAACACTGCATGGCTTTGTCTTTCTAATGATCTATACCTATGCCAACTTACATATTTTTGGCATGAAGAGATGAGTTACAATACATTTTACAGACAGATTAATAGCCTCTTGCTAAACATGTCATGGAGTAGAGTTTACTCAAACGAGTGCTCCTAAATTCATATAAGACATGGCCCAGATTATATTATTGCAGTCTGTGCATTTAATAGAAGCCTACGTACTAAGATTGACAACGATATTAAAGGAACATTATCCAACGTTGCTGAGGAAATCGGTCGCGGTGTGAGCGATGGTGGGGAAAGAGGAGCTAGAGTTGAAGTTGCTGGTGACGGTGGCCACACCCTAGATATTGGTAAAGATGGGTTTCGGTCCAGGTGATAGTCTGGGATGCAGGGCAGTTGGAGGTGACTGGGGGTGTGTTGTCTAAGGAAAATCAACAAGTTTATTACAATAATATCAAGAGCTTATTTTCAACACTTTCGTTATGATCTTCGCTCGTTTGTCACACATGCTATTTTGCACAAAACGATAGGTTCAAAATGAAAATTAAAGATGATTTTGATTTCGGTTAGGTTCCTTTGGTCCAGAGTTGAAGTTTAGAATTATGATAAGGTAGCTTAGCGAATTGTAGGGGTAGAAAAGAAGCAACTGGAATGCAAAATGACTTCAGTTACTTGCTCACTCTGTTCTATTGGTTTGTTTGTTACCCTTTATTGTCTTCATAGTCATACTCCTTTATTTTGTAAAATACCTAGAAATTTGTGTTCGGCTGATCTTTTATATTCCAGTGATACCCAATCTTTTTATTCTTCAGGCGATTGGTACACTTTAACACGTGTATGTATCTGAGTTTTCTAAAACATCAACATTTTTGCTTTTATCGTTACTCCCTTTCAACCACAATCTCTACTAAACATAAGTTCCCACCTACCTGTGACGGTGACAGATAAAGAGCAGCTTTCGAAATTGCTGCTTGCGTCTGTGGCGGTGGAGGCCACGTTAGTGTATCCCACGACAAAGAAAGATCCAGAGCTCTGTGAGGCCGCAACGCTGGCTACACCAATGGGCTCGGTCCAGCTGAGGGTAGTTGGGCTGCTACCGAAGGGGACGGTCTCGTTGATGTTGCTTGGCCAGTTGAGGAAGGATGGTCGGGTGCCATCCGTTCCTGGATAAATCGTTGCTTGATGAATCATAATAAAGCAAGAATATCTCTTTAAATGGCATATCGCCTTTACACTTTTCCCCTGATCTGTACTGAGCATCGACAAGTACTTGTATTTCGGTAGCAAGATTACACTTGAATAGGGCACACATGGAACCCAAGTCGGACTTCGGTTTTTTGCTCACTCTGTTCTATTGGTTTGTTTGTTACCCTTTATTGTCTTCATAGTCATACTCCTTTATTTTGTAAAATACCTAGAAATTTGTGTTCGGCTGATCTTATATATTCCAGTGATACCCAATCTTTTTATTCTTCAGGCGATTGGTACACTTTAACACGTGTATGTATCTGAGTTTTCTAAAACATCAACATTTTTGCTTTTATCTTTACTCCCTTTCAACCACAATCTCTTCTAAATACAATTTCCCACCTACCTGTGACGGTGACAGAGAAAGAGCAGCTTTCGAAGTTGCTGCTTGCGTCTGTGGCGGTGGAGGCCACGTTAGTGTATCCCACGACAAAGAAAGATCCAGAGCTCTGTGAGGCCGCAACGCTGGCTACACCAATGGGCTCGGTCCAGCTGAGGGTAGTTGGGCTGCTACCGAAGGGGACGGTCTCGTTGATGTTGCTTGGCCAGTTGAGGAAGGATGGTCGGGTGCCATCCGTTCCTGGATAAATCGTTGCTTGATGAATCATAATGAAGCAAGAATATCTCTTTAAATGGCATATCCCCTTTACACTTTTCCCCTGATCTGTACTGAGCATAGGTCTAAATCAGGACATTCAAAGAGAAGACTGATAAGAAAAATTCTTATGGTACCAGTTTAGTCAGTACCCTCGTTATTTGTCCCCTTGCAACTCCTACCAATAACACTGCATGGCTTTGTCTTTCTAATGATCTATACCTATGCCAACTTACATATTTTTGGCATGAAGAGATGAGTTACAATACATTTTACAGACAGATTAATAGCCTCTTGCTAAACATGTCATGGAGTAGAGTTTACTCAAACGAGTGCTCCTAAATTCATATAAGACATGGCCCAGATTATATTATTGCAGTCTGTGCATTTAATAGAAGCCTACGTACCAAGATTGACAACGATATTAAAGGAACATTATCCAACGTTGCTGAGGAAATCGGTCGCGGTGTGAGCGATGGTGGGGAAAGAGGAGCTAGAGTTGAAGTTGCTGGTGACGGTGGCCACACCCTAGATATTGGTAAAGATGGGTTTCGGTCCAGGTGATAGTCTGGGATGCAGGGCAGTTGGAGGTGACTGGGGGTGTGTTGTCTAAGGAAAATCAACAAGTTTATTACAATAATATCAAGAGCTTATTTTCAACACTTTCGTTATGATCTTCGCTCGTTTGTCACACATGCTATTTTGCACAAAACGATAGGTTCAAAATGAAAATTAAAGATGATTTTGATTTCGGTTTAGTTCCTTTGGTCCAGAGTTGAAGTTTAGAATTATGATAAGGTAGCTTAGCGAATTGTAGGGGTAGAAAAGAAGCAACTGGAATGCAAAATGACTTCAGTTACTTGCTCACTCTGTTCAATTGGTTTGTTTGTTACCCTTTATTGTCTTCATAGTCATACTCCTTTATTTTGTAAAATACCTAGAAATTTGTGTTCGGCTGATCTTTTATATTCCAGTGATACCCAATCTTTTTATTCTTCAGGCGATTGGTACACTTTAACACGTGTATGTATCTGAGTTTTCTAAAACATCAACATTTTTGCTTTTATCGTTACTCCCTTTCAACCACAATCTCTACTAAACATAAGTTCCCACCTACCTGTGACGGTGACAGATAAAGAGCAGCTTTCGAAGTTGCTGCTTGCGTCTGTGGCGGTGGAGGCCACGTTAGTGTATCCCACGACAAAGAAAGATCCAGAGCTCTGTGAGGCCGCAACGCTGGCTACACCAATGGGCTCGGTCCAGCTGACGGTAGTTGGGCTGCTACCGAAGGGGACGGTCTCGTTGATGTTGCTTGGCCAGTTGAGGAAGGATGGTCGGGTGCCATCCGTTCCTGGATGAATCATTGCTTGATGAATCATAATAAAGCAAGAATATCTCTTTAAATGGCATATCGCCTTTACACTTTTCCCCTGATCTGTACTGATCATCGACAAGTACTTGCATTTCGGTAGCAAGATTACACTTGAATAGGGCACACATGGAACCCAAGTCGGACTTCGGTTTTTTGCTCACTCTGTTCTATTGGTTTGTTTGTTACCCTTTATTGTCTTCATAGTCATACTCCTTTATTTTGTAAAATACCTAGAAATTTGTGTTCGGCTGATCTTATATATTCCAGTGATACCCAATCTTTTTATTCTTCAGGCGATTGGTACACTTTAACACGTGTATGTATCTGAGTTTTCTAAAACATCAACATTTTTGCTTTTATCTTTACTCCCTTTCAACCACAATCTCTTCTAAATACAATTTCCGACCTACCTGTGACGGTGACAGAGAAAGAGCAGCTTTCGAAGTTGCTGCTTGCGTCTGTGGCGGTGGAGGCCACGTTAGTGTATCCCACGACAAAGAAAGATCCAGAGCTCTGTGAGGCCGCAACGCTGGCTACACCAATGGGCTCGGTCCAGCTGAGGGTAGTTGGGCTGCTACCGAAGGGGACGGTCTCGTTGATGTTGCTTGGCCAGTTGAGGAAGGATGGTCGGGTGCCATCCGTTCCTGGATAAATCGTTGCTTGATGAATCATAATGAAGCAAGAATATCTCTTTAAATGGCATATCCCCTTTACACTTTTCCCCTGATCTGTACTGAGCATAGGTCTAAATCAGGACATTCAAAGAGAAGACTGATAAGAAAAATTCTTATGGTACCAGTTTAGTCAGTACCCTCGTTATTTGTCCCCTTGCAACTCCTACCAATAACACTGCATGGCTTTGTCTTTCTAATGATCTATACCTATGCCAACTTACATATTTTTGGCATGCAGAGATGAGTTACAATACATTTTACAGACAGATTAATAGCCTCTTGCTAAACATGTTATGGAGTAGAGTTTACTCAAACGAGTGCTCCTAAATTCATATAAGACATGGCCCAGATTATATTAGTGCAGTCTGTGCATTTAATAGAAGCCTACGTACCAAGATTGACAACGATATTAAAGGAGATTTATCCAACGTTGCTGAGGTAATCGGTCGCGGTGTGAGCGATGGTGGGGAAAGAGGAGCTAGAGTTGAAGTTGCTGGTGACGGTGGCCACACCCTAGATATTGGTAAAGATGGGTTTCGGTCCAGGTGATAGTCTGGGATGCAGGGCAGTTGGAGGTGACTGGGGGTGTGTTGTCTAAGAAAAATCAACAAGTTTATTACAATAATATTAAGAGCTTATTTTCAATTTCAACACTTTCGTTATGATCTTCGCTCGTTTGTCACACATGCTATTTTGCACAAAACGATAGGTTCAAAATGAAAATTAAAGATGATTTTGATTTCGGTTAGGTTCCTTTGGTCCAGAGTTGAAGTTTAGAATTATGATAAGGTAGCTTAGCGAATTGTAGGGGTAGAAAAGAAGCAACTGGAATGCAAAATGACTTCAGTTACTTGCTCACTCTGTTCTATTGGTTTGTTTGTTACCCTTTATTGTCTTCATAGTCATACTCCTTTATTTTGTAAAATACCTAGAAATTTGTGTTCGGCTGATCTTATATATTCAAGTGATACTCAATACTTTTATACTTCAGGCGATTGGTACACTTTAACACGTGTATGTATCTGAGTTTTCTAAAACATCAACATTTTTGCTTTTATCGTTACTCCCTTTCAACCACAATCTCTACTAAACATAAGTTCCCACCTACCTGTGATGGTGACAGAGAAAGAGCAGCTTTCGAAGTTGCTGCTTGCGTCTGTGGCGGTGGAGGCCACGTTAGTGTATCCCACGACAAAGAAAGATCCAGAGCTCTGTGAGGCCGCAACGCTGGCTACACCAATGGGCTCAGTCCAGTTGACGGTAGTTGGGCTGCTACCGAAGGGGACGGTCACGTCCATGTTGCTTGGCCAGTTGAGGAAGGATGGTCGGGTGCCATCCGTTCCTGGATAAATCGTTCCTTGACGAATCATAATGAAGCAAGAATATCTCTTTAAATGGCATATCGCCTTTATACACTTTTCCCCTGATTTGTACCGAGCATAAGTCTAATCAAAGAGAAGACTGATAACAAAAATACCTATGGTACCCAAAAAATAAAATAGTTCTAGTCAGTACCCTCGTTTTTTGTTTCCTTGCAACTTCTACCAATAACACAGCTTGGCTCTGTCTTTTTAACAATCCATACCTAGCTGTGTAGGTGACCTCAGTAGATCCAACAGCGAAGGAACTGCCTGGTAGTTGGTTGACCGTCAGGGTAGCGGCGTCAGAGTTGTCTGATGCCACAGGAGCCAGCCATGAAACCACCGGGGTCGAGGTACCAGGGCTGGCATTGGCGACGATGTCGGTTGGACAGCCCGTCAGGACGGGGTTCTCTCTGTAAATGACCACTGTGACAAAGAAATTAGATGAAAATGATGTCAGAAACAGAATATGTACATGCAGCCTCTATTTTCAAAAAATATAAGTTGCTTCCTCTATCCAGAGATACAGTGTACATTCATCTCGTCAGATTTGGTACAAATTTTAATCATTTCACCACCTACATTTTTACAATTCTAATCTGCTCACGAAACACAGACAAATGCCAAACATAGCAACATGTTTATATGCAGGAAGAATTTGAACCAAACAGTTGCTGTAATAAAGTGTTAACGTCATGTTTACTTGTCATCCGGGTTACTGGTTTTAAACAGAGCCCGTCAATGAGGTTCAAGGCACAATCATTTATACAACAAGCTAGAGCAGGGCAAAGTCAGTGTTTGGCACCGGTGTGATCACAACATCATGGTTTAGCACAAATTGTTTGAAACCAGCAACCTTGACAATGTGGCCAGTATGACGTCACACCTTGGTACTCTATACATAAATGGGTCAGTTAAAACAAGTTTTTTTTTTCAAAGCAAGATTTCACAATAATGTCTTACACTCCCAAAAAATCTTTAAAATTATTAAAGGAAAATCACTGACCTCCACTTGAAGTGACAGTGACTTCAAAGCTGCATGTCAAGTAGAAACTAGCGTTATCGATAAGGTAATAGATGACCAGATAAGTGCCAACATCAAAGGAATCACCAGGCAAGAAGTTACTGACTGCTGTGATGGGTTCTGAGGCGTCCGTAGCTGTAGGGACGTCCCAAGAGGCCGTGGCACTGCTGGCACAGGATGCAGCCTGGACGAAGACGTTACTGGGACGAAACGTGATCTCTGGGGCGGTAGTGTCGCTGCCGTTTGTGGTGGAGGTCGAATTCAGTTTAAATTTTATTTATTTATTAATGTAATGAAGATTAGGTCTGAGAAAGCTTCAATCAGAGAAAGTGAAAATGCTCCAAAGATGATTCTGGTAGTCCGTGGTCAAATTTTCTACATCAACCAAATCCCAAATTCAGCTCAGGACCAAACACTATATCTAATGCTCACTTAGTTAAAATAACTACCGGTAACCTTGAACTCAATACCAACCCTAATCTTAATCTTCAACAAAATAAAGTCTGGAGTAGTTTAGATTAACAGCTAAGGATCACCTTGTGATATGATTGAAAAATCAAAAATGTCAAATGTGAAAGAGCTTTATTTTAATTGCTTCATGGTAACTATAATAAATAGGAATCACTTGTGTTTCAACCAACGGTAGACCTTTGCTGTATACATGGTCAATCAAAGTATCACCTTCAGTGGTTGATTGCTTTACATGTTGTGTATAGCCGTGATTACACATCAAGTCTTGTATTTTAGATGACTGTTTTAATAAGTTATCATTGAAGTCGCCCATTACAATACATTTTGTACCCACTTTATGTAGCTCTTCTAATAAGTTATTCAAACACTCACAGAAGTCTTTCATTCTGTATGTCGGAGGGCGATAAACAACTGCAATGACAACAGAAACAGGACAGGTTATAAGAAAAGCAATAAACTCTAGATTATCAATCTTTATATCAAGTCTGCTTGAAAATTCATTCTTGCTATAAACTGCAACACCTCCATGTGACTGGTCCTTGAAATGTTGCCTTGAATCACTTGTGATAGAATAAGAGTTATATCTTGATTGATGATACAATTTGAAATGAGCTAAGAATAATTCAAAAGCATCATCCTTATCAGACAGCCATGTTTCAGTCAAACAAATAATATCAGAATTCAGGAATGTTGGATTGCATTGTAAGTCTACATAATGTTGTTTTAATCCTTGAATATTGTGCAACATTATGCATAAACCATCATCATATGTTTCCTCTGCTATAGAAGTTTCCAAGAAATTGGTCATATCATTAAGGTGTTTTTTAATCTTTGGATCACAGTATATAACTTTTGGATGAAAATCTTCAATGGTAAGTCCAGATAAAGAAGTTACACGACTCAGGCCTACATAGCTATGTCCAGATGCAAATATTTTTTTCAGTGATACTACTACTTTATTTAAAGTCATGCCTTGTACTTTGTGAACCGTGCAAGCATAAGCCAGTTTGAGGGGAAATTGCTTTCTTGTGTAATTTTTACCCATTGATTCTTCATACATTTTGATCGATTGAATGCCAATTTTCTGGCTATCAAATTTTACACTGATGCAGTATGGCTTGGATTCGTTGTTTCGTTTTACTATTTCTGCAACTGTACCTATACATCCATTTGTCAAACCTATATTGGTATCAATATTTTTTAAAAGCATCACCCTGGCATTCAAAGCAATTGACAGATTGCCAGGCAAAGAACTTTGACTAGATTTACATGGTTTGGTACATATTTCGTCATTATCCTTGCTGTTATTTCTGTCTTCAGCTTTAACACATATAATATCTTTACATTTACTGTGCAACATTCTGCTATTCCATTCATTTACTTGTTTATTAGTTGAATAGATGTGCATATCTTCTTCACATTGTTCACCCGTTTCACAAGAGGTAAGGATTGATAAATCTGCATCTGATAAAGTGTCTTTCTTTTCCTTAACTCTCAATCTATTCAAGAGTAGAGCAAATGCCAAATCTTCCTTTTGTCTCATTATTTCAACCAGTTCTACCTTTTTGAAATTTTCAGACCACAGCGATTGTTCTACCGATTCCTTATACAAGGGTTTTCCGTTCACTGGTGGTAATTGGTAAAAATCTCCAACTGCCAGTACCGAAACGTTACCGAATGGACAATCAGTGCGTGATTGCTTAATTTGTCTTAATCGACCGTGTATGTAGTACAGCAATTTGGAATCTACCATGGAAATTTCATCTATGATCAAAATTTGCAACTGTCCAAGCTTATTACGAAGGGTGTTAATTCTTTCTTCACCAAGTGGTCGATAAGGAAATTTGGCGTTGATTGGAACTGAGAGCGCACTGTGAATTGTAGATCCTTCTATATTGAATGCAGCTATGCCAGTTGGTGCAACTTTCAAGATTGAAATGTCATCAGGATTAACCATCATTTTACCAAGTATGCGTACAGCTTCGTGGTATATACATTTTATTAAATAAGATTTTCCTGTTCCTGCACCACCACTAATAAGTACATGAAAAGGTTGACTTTTTGTACCATTCACTTTCTCTAAGCACCATTGTCTAATTTTGTAAAAGATTTCTTTTTGCTCATTGTTTAAACATCGAATCAAACTATTCGATTCATGTTTTGAAATTCCATGGCTTCGAAATTCCACACTAGAAGTTTCATTCTTTTTTTCATGTTTGAAATCTGGAATGTCCAATTCACATTCTGGTTCATCCATTTCAACTTTGTTCTTAGGATTTTCTAGTCTTTCTTTTTCACTTTCAGGACATAAAAGAGCCCACGCATCTTCTGGAGGACCAAATTTGTCCATGAAAAGTTCAGCTTGTTCAATGGCTCTTGAATTTCTTTCGTACTCTTTACAATGTTTGTCTACTATTGATTTTACACTTTCCAAATTGCCTCCCTGTAGTTTGACATTACCTGTTTTATAAAATTCCTGATATGTCTCAAACTGTGGGGGTTTTAACTGCTCATCATTACTAAATGGCAGGAAAAGTTGCAATATACTGAGGTAATATTTTTCTGGAGAAAGTATTTTAGAAAATCGTGGATATCTTACGACAGCAGCACTAGACCTTGTTCGTTTCTGAATGTATCCCGAATTATTTTTCAATTCAAATAAATATGGTGATGTTTTAGTGCCTTTCACTTGCGATGCAGTTAGTATTCTGTAACATGCGCAGAATTTTGCAAGGCACATAGTGTCAAATTCACTTCCATTAGGTCTAGCTTTATATCGATCAAGTTTATTTGCCATCCATGGACTCCTATCATCATCATCATCGTCAGGTCTACTTTGAATAACATGTAAAGGTAAACTCATTCTAACAGGATTTGGACCAACCGGAATAAACTCGACTTTTCGTGAACACTCTTTTAATCGAAGGGAACATACACGATACACACTCTCCTGTGCAGATACTTCTCGATTTTGCATGTAGACATTTCCGAGCTGTCTGATACTTTTTCTTGCATCATGATTTCCCTCATTTATTTCAGATTGAGCATGGCTTAAGAGCATTCCCATTTCTCTCTCTGATTTTGAAATGTATGATACAATATATCTAACACATGCATAAACATCCATAACAAATTGTAAGTCCATATTTGCATTCCATGCTCTCAGTAGAAAAGGATTGTACTGATTTATCCATACATCTTTGGGGTCTCTTTTCTTGATCAAAATTTCTTGTTTAGCTAATAACCTAGTTGCAGTTTCAAATTCAGTCTGTGTTGTGTTACAATCTTTAAAAAGGTCTGAGACATTAGCGTAATTATTTTCCTGATTTACAGCGTTTTTGATAGATTCTAATAATTGTTTTGCACTATCAATTTCATCAGGTTTACCCTCTTTGGGATAAAGTACACATGTTCTATCAGATGGTGGTCTTGGAAAATTGAACCGACATGTTTTTCCCTTCTTTTTACAAGATTTTGAATGCTTTTTGCTATGCTGCTGCACATGAGTGATTATTTCATGGAGTTCTGGATCTTCTTGTTCGGATGGTATCTTGCAAGAAACGTATTTATCAATAAAGGAAACTACTTCCTCATCTGAACTATATCCATGCTCTGGTGCATCCTTTACCCAGAATAAACAATGTGTGTGTGGAGATCCTCGCTGTTGGAATTCAACACGATAAAAATAATCTATTACATGACCAATGGGATGTGCTTGAGACAAAATAACATTTTTCAAAAAAGTATGAAATCTTTTGTCAAACATTCTTGCAACAGTCACTGGATTCGACTTTAAAAGTTCACATTTATCTGTCCAATCTAGGTCATTGATTTTTCGTTTATCACCTCTTTCCATTAATAAAGTATTTAATACTTCAGGCCATCTCATGTCTGCTGCCGAGAAACTTCCAAACCATGTAGGTATACCAAGCTGTCTCACCATGGCTAATAGATCTTTCTGTGTGGCAGACCAATATGGAGGAGAACCTCTTATCTGTTTCAGGAAGCGAAACCCTCTATCTGATTTTAATATGTCCTGAACTTTGTCAATTTGTTTTAAATCTTTGATAGTGATTGGTGCATCAGTATCACTTTTACTTGATGTTTTTCTCAATGCAATTGAAACACCGGACAAAACTTGTTGAATTTCATAAATGCACTGAGCATAAAAAATAAAATCTGTACTTTTAGCAAAGCGATTATCTACGTGCATTAGCCTATTTTGAAGATATCTTCCAAGGGTCACTCGTACACTTCTGAAATCATGATAAGTTGGTTGACCTTTTGGAAATAATACAGGAAAAGATTTAGGTTCATTGCTTTCATCTCTAAGAAGTGCTATGGGATTGTTGCCTTCACATGGAGCACAACAGAAAATATCATCAAAATGTTGATCAAGGATTTCTTGTCCAATATCAACTGGTTGCAAGCAGGTATCAAGTTGAATTCCATTTAACCTTGCTTCTTGGTCATCATTTTCCTGTTCTTCAAAGTTTTGAATTGAATCGTCATTGTCGTTTGTTTCTGCACTACACATTTCTCCTGACAACGAATTATTCCAGTTTTCATTGATACTTATATCAGAATACCACTTATTGTTTTTTTTCAAATAGTGCAACCCATTTAGCACCTTCATTTTATTAACAAATTTATACTCATGATGGCCCTTATAAGATATTTTCCTTTTCAATTTCACACGGATTAATTGATCTTCTCTTTCTGGTGGAGGTAGCATATTTACAGTTTTCATTGTATTCGAAGGCACACAAACAACTGGTCCATGAACTGCATTTTGACCTCCCTTAGGTAAACGGATTAATTTGAAAAAACTTATGTTACGTGCAATTAAATGTTGTTCTAAATTATTCAAGTCCTTCAATTCTTCTGGAATCTCATGCAATTGCAAACTGTTAACACTAGCCTCAGCTGGTAATTTATTCACCAACAATTTTCTGTGGCATGTAAAGCATATCCATAAATGTCCACGAGATGAGTGCGCCAATTGACAGTTTTCATTACATTGTGAACTGCAAATGTGTAAATAGGACTCATTCATACACGTTTTGTTTTGGTAATTTTGTTTAATGCATTTTAAGACTTGACTTTGAAAAAGCAATTTTAGACATACACAACAGACATATTCTGGTCCATGAGAAATAACATTTCTAAAATTTCTTAGTACATTTTCTAACTTTGTAAAACTTATTTTCTTAAGTCCAGCACGTTCTTTATTTTTCTCTGCGAGTCTCTGCCTATAATGCTGGTTAGACTGATACTTATGTTTTATTTTCTTCTTGTGTTCATCTCTGAAGGATTTGTTAGATTGATAGTCATGCTTTGTTTTTTGTTTCATTTTGTTTTTGTGTTCATCTCTAAACATTGTATTAGACTGATATTTCAATTTTATTTTATTTTTGTGTTCATCTCTGAAAGATTTATTAGATTGATAGTCATGCTTTGATTTTTGTTTCATTTTTTTCTTATGTTTATCTCTAAACAATGTATTAGACTCATACTTCAATTTTATTTTTTGTTTCATTTTCTTCTTATGTTCATCTCTGAAAGAGTCGTCAGACTGATACTTCTGTTTAATCTTTTTCTTCTTTTCATCTCTGAAACTTTTGTTACAGTGATACTTATGTTTCATTTTTGTCTTCTTTACATCACTGAAATCTCCTTTGAATTTGCAACCATCCATGTCATTTGCATAATTCTCATTGTTTTGTACATTTTCGTATGCATCATAATCATTTTTTTTTTTCCGTTTTGCTTTCATCCTTTCTTTAGCTAATTGTTGTCGTTTTTTTAATGACTGCTTACATTTGCTTTTTTTGTTTTGTTTTTTAATTTGTTTCTTAGGAAATTCAATTGTAGACCCTTTTACTGGAATATTAGTACCTTGAAAGTTAGCACTAGATTGTGTTTTCTTTATACCTTTCAATAGATCAAATGAAAGATTCTTTATATCAGATTCAGATAAACGTACAAGTCTAATTGACACTTTTTTCAATACAATTTTTTCATTCCGTATCTTTAAAGGGTCATTTCCAATGAACACGTTTCCTTTATTTAAAACATCAGCAACACCTCTATTCATAATATTACAATTGTCTGATTGATAACTAGTAATTTTAGAAGCTGATTTTTTATCTCTCTCATCGTTTTTCAGTTTTGGTTGTTTTGTTTTGCAATATCTATGCATTTTTGGAAAAGACATCTTTTTCGACTTAGCACACTTTACACTTTCATGAATTGTGTCACCTTTTCTCTTTCTTTTGGAAATAAAAATGTCTTCACTTTTTCCGCTTAGACTTGGCATAAACGTTTCTTCAATTTCATCTTTTGTTGCACAAGATGCACATTGTTTGGATAGTTTACTTTTATTGTCTTTAAGCATTTCACTATTAATAGATCTCTTTTTATTACACGTAACTTCCTTTGTGTTTTTTTCTTCGTCAATAACCGAATCAATACATTTGACAGATTCAACATAATCAAAATGGACCCCTTTAACATGTAATAGATAAATGCCCATATTTGATTCATGTCCAATGCGTCCAGGGTTATCCCATGAATATAGTCTCCACTTTAGATAAATATCACTAAATATTAATATGTCTGTTTCAAGCAGATGGGCCATCACGGCAATTTCTACCTCTGTGGCCCATTCACCATTGATGTCTGGCTTATTTTTACTAACATAGTCTTTAACTGATAAAAATTCATATCTTAAACAACCAGCAAATAAGTGCGAGTTTTCCAGCAAATGTTGGATACACTTTTGCCTCAGAAATTTGTGATTGCCTTCCTTCCCTGTCAGAAAAAGAGAGATTGCCCGGTAAAAACAATTTCCATCGCCAGTAATATTTGAAATAATAGCAGGAGTCCCAATATTAATGCACGTGTCGATATCTGATTTTGAACTGATACATGTATCTGTAATATTAAATCTAGCACACATTTTTTCCTTTTCACTTGAATGGACTGGAAAATATTTGTAGTTATTTGTAATGTATTCTGTATCAATTACCATGCAGTCATCATCATCAACATCATCTATATTGATAGAATCAGGCCTATCTGAGGGAGCACCACTAAACAAATCTTTGCAATAATTTGTATCATGCTCTGCATCAATTATTATGCAGTCATCCTCATCATCATCTATTTCAATACAATCAGACATATCTGTCGAAAAACTGCTTGCGAAATATCTGCAATCATTCCGATCATTTTCAGTATCAATAAAATTGCAGTCATCTTCATTGATTTCAATAGAATCAGGCACATTTGTGGGAACACATCTATTACTTTTGTCAGTTCTATCTGTTGGCAAGAAAAACCCATCATTACCTTCAACTACATTTATACAGTCCTGTTCATCTTTTGCCACATGACCATTATCACCATGTTCTGTCACAGTAATCTCGCTTGAATTGATAAGATTCACAATTATACCTGTAAGTTCAAATTCAGTCTGGTTTCTATTGATACCCATAGATTCAGCTAATTTCAAAATATGATCGTACACACCTTCCCAGTTTGATAAACATAGAATGACACTGGTCCCACCATCTGTCATAAGTCCATGCCTATCTCTTGAATGTGAATCAAAAATAAAATATTGTTCTTGTGTGGATATGATTGCAAATGTTTGGCCACCAAATGTACAAAAGCATGCATCATGTCTATCTAATTCCTGATGGAGAGCATCTTTTAATGTTACTGCATTAAAATGACTTAAAAAAGATTCATCTCCACAAATTATACCCACAACACTCTGAGAACATTGCATCTTAAAGTGGACATCAAAAGCTTCTAATTGATCAGGTAACTCAGATATCAATAAGAAATTTTCATTTATTGCAGAACTAAGCTGAATAAATCTATACAACTCATTACCATAATTCAATACCTTGTCAAGATCTTGTTTTTGCCATTGGGAAACATCTGTAATTTTACTGTATAAAATAGCAGCAAAACTGTTAGAAACACATTGCTTTCCAGAATAAAATCCAAATCTAGCATTTCCTTGATGAAAATTGCCCAGGGCAACACATTGCACAAGTGTATTTTGTTCCATATTTGACATGTTCTCATTTGGTATTTGCTTCTCTTCTAAATTTACATTAGAGGTGTTGACTGACTGTTTATGAAATTTACTATCATGTTTCATTTCAAACATTTTCATAGGAATAGACTTGTCCACATGTTGCTTACAATCTTTATCCACCTTTACTTCACCCGCGTTTTCAGTCTTTCCGTCACATACTTTTCCTTTATCATTTGGTTTTGCACCACCACATACTCGAAATGTGCTCTGTTCTTTGCCCTTATATTGTTTTAAAAAAACATGACTGCATGTCGCACTGCCAACAATAGAATGTTCCTGCATTATTTCATTTTGTACATGGCCTACTACATCAGCCCAAGATTGTTTTTGCTTCATGTTATTTTCTTTGTAGAGTTTCGTTTCATGGGACATCATAGATTTTGGTGATTGCACGCACTTTGAGTATTCATTTAGCAATGTTTCTGCGTACATTTGAACACTATTATCCAATACATTCTGACATTCTACATCTCTGTTTAGTTTGATGTCTACTTTGCGTTTTGATTTTTTACTTTTTCGTCTTTCGTAGAAAGATTTCATTGCTTTGCCAATGTACGTTACTCCAGGTTCTAAAACAACACCATTTATGATTCTCTTTTTCTGACCTGTTCCACTGTCACTTTTTGCTGTTGAATGTGATATTTTGTCTTGCATCTTTTCCAACATCTTTGCCTTTTTTGATTTCACTTTCATCCATTCATTACTGCCTACTTCTTCACTATGCACTTGATCACGTTGTTTGGGGGAATCTCTTTGAGTGACTAGATGATCATGTTCATGCGTGTCAAACTCACTTGATTTCATTACTTTTACACTTTGATTTCCTGGCTCTATAATGATTTTCTTGCATTTTTTAAAATACCTTTTCTTTGATCTGCATTTCTTTTGTTTGTCATTTCGCTTGATTAAGAGGAGCACATCATCATTGAATACTTCATCCACTGTCTCGAGAGGCTGGTATCTATTGATATGAGAGGGGATACATACTTTATCAAATAGTCGATGTGCAATGTTGTTATTTCCACAATATGAACATATCCAGATTAATCTTTGCTCATTTACTAGATCTTGACACAAAAAACCCATACATGTTACATGATAATGTTCATTGCAGCTCTCACAAGTAGCTTTGTTTTCACTTTCTTCAATTGTATTTTTACAGACACAACATTCTTCATTATGCGGATCGCATGTATATAGCATATCTACAATCTCTTTCATCACTTCCTTGAATTGATCAATTTCAAGTTCCATAATTAAGAAATATAAAATTCAGTAATATGAAATAGGTTAGAAAAGTTCAGACAGCTTAGTATAAAATAGATTTAGAGATCTTGTAGAATTAACTTCTGTGATTAAGAATAGATTTAGAAAGTTTGTAAAATAAGAGAAGATTTGTGAAATTTAGAAAATTCAGTAATATAAAGTATCACAAGTAAAAAGTAGGACTTCTTCTGTAGCAAACATTTAAGACTTCTGTGATTAGGTATAGAATGCTTCTGCACAAATATATAATAATGTTCTCATAATTGCTCTTGTAAATTTTTCTTTTGTTTTTGCAAGTGTGAAGATGAAATGGGATGAAATGGATAAAAGACACAGCCAATACGGTCTACAAGAGACAGCTGTGGTACACTCTCTTCGGAGAGCAGGATCTTTCTGAGATAAAGAAAAGTGAATGATGAATATACGTCTGAAGACAGTTGGGAAGGGAATATGGGTGAAGATGAAATGGAATTGTTCAGTCCGCCAACAAGCTCAATGAGAATGAAAGGAATGTAAAAGTCTCCGCCTAGGAAAAGAAAAGAAACATAAAATTAGAATATGACATGTAAATCTTGGAATGATCAGTTGTACAAAGTTTCATTTGAATTACAGACAAAATGTACATAATTTTAAATACTGTATCATACATTCCCATCTACAATCATGTCACGTAAACATTTCATAATTTTCTAAGTCATTCTTATCAATTATCACTTTTTTAATTTCTTGAATGTTAGTTATCTTACATTTTTTCCCATTGCTTTATTAATAATATTCCATGTTTTCTTCAAGACTTTTCTTTAAATATTTCTTTATCTCAATCTTAATCTTATTATTTGATTTATTACAAATTTTGCTATATATATCTTTTCTATAATCATTAGGGTTTTTAATATACAACTTATATAGTCACATATTTTCTTACTCAACTTTATAATTTCATTTGTAATCCAGGGTTTATTTTTACTCTTATATTTTATACACATTAATTTCACAGGGAAACACAAATTATACAGTTTCGTGACTTTTAAAAACAAAACTATCATGAATATTATTCACATCACTAGATAAATACCATTTACCTTGAATACAGCAAATGCAAAAAAATTATAATATCATTTAAATCATGTTTAAAAAAGTCAGTTTCACAGGTACATTTGTAAATAGCCATATCACAAATACAATATACTGGGAAGTGGTCAGAAATGTCAGTTAATAATATTCAAAAATAAATATGGCAAAAATCATATAAATATATCATCTAATAGCGATGAAAATTTGTCAGTAACACAGGTTGGGAAATTTATTAAAAGAATCATGGAATGTAGCATTAACATAAACCTACTCTCCAGAAACTTTGCTTCTCCTAAAGTCCAAATCACTCAATTGATGCCACCAGTCTTCAAAAGAAAAATAAAATAAAAAGTAAAACATGACCAAAATATTTATTTAAACAAGTCAACGCAAAGCGTAGCATCCCCTCGCAGGGTACAAATGGCCTGTACATCAAAACAAGTTACCTCCATTGGGCTATACTATTATATTAGTAGGTAAGGAAGTTGACCACATTTTTACAGATATAATTAGGTGTTTTTGCATATTTAATGAGCTATGACTTTTCTCCTTTGACCTACATACTCCGAGATCAAACTTAGTCTGTATTTTGATACCATGACCTTCATATCAAATTTTATTAAAATCCGCTAAACGTTACTAAAGTTATCAAACAGAAACCAGATTTGTATATTTAATGAGCTATGACACTTGACCTACATACTCGAAAATTGAACTTAGGCTGTGTTTTGATACTTTGTACCTTTATTTCGAATTTTATTAAAATCTGTCAAACATTATTAAAGTTATCCACAAAAAAAACATATTCGCATATTTAACACTTTGGAGACGACGGGATTGTACAGAAGACGAGCAAGTTTTTAAGTCTGTGACGGCGGATTTCTACAGAAGCCGAGATGTATCCCTAATATTTTTCCAGCTTATCATTAGCTATTATGTGCTAAAGTTGTTTAAAGTATTATTTAGATATATTCATTCATCTCATCTATTAAAAAAATAATAACGTTAGTCGTTACGTGGAAAAAAAGTGATATCATTTCAACTTTACCCTAAGTTAGTGTTCGGATCGACAAAAAGCCCTTGAAATACCCATCGTCTCAAAAGTTTTGACTCCACATCTATCTTTTACGTCATTGTACTTACATAACTGATTTAGATGCATAGTTAAAAAGTAGAATATGCAACACAAAAAGAGTTATTAAAACATTGGCAGATCTATGACACGAAAAAAAAAGGCATTATGAGACAGCTATATAATGGCATTGTATTATTTATGATTAAAGTCTTTGGATTATTGGTTTTATTGATGAAGATGATTACATGGCGATTTTCCATCAGTGATTGGATGATTTTTCGCTGGGCAATATGAGAGGGCGTTGTTTTCCTCACATTTCCATGGATATATTATTAGGCCTATGCATGTAGTAGGCCTATTCATAAAGACCTAGGACTATTCCTTTTAAATAAAATTTACTATACGCCGCGTTTCACTTGGCCACAAATAACCAAACTTACTCTCAACTGTGTAGTATATAAGTACGCATTTATAAAAGGACTTGGTAATTCTTCTCCCCTGTAATTACCAGTGCCGGAACTCTGACTATACGCTTTTCATTTTATCAACTTGACCAATTTAGCGAATCATTCATGTATGGATCTCCTCTTTTATAAAACGCCTATCTCAGCTGCCTGGACCGGACCCCACCCTAAGAGGAACAAATAAATGTAAAGAAGTAACTACCATTGTTTAGTATCTACCATTGTTGAAAAAAAACAGTTTTCTGGCAATAAAAAAAAGCGAGTGCAAGATGAAAAAAATTATTTTTATTACCATTACTACTTTATTACAATATTGTAAGCATCATCATCATCATCATCATCATCATCATTTCATACATTGTACATGTACATACCATCTACAAAACTGATCATGAAACGAGGATTAACAAAGTTTTATTGACACGATAGGTTGAGCGAAAACACAAATGGAGACGAAAACAAATAACTTGAATTCTCACGAGGGATTTAACCAAAACCAGTCTAGATGTTTAATGGTTATCCTGATAAATGGGATTTGTGTGTCATTTTATTTAAAAATATATTTAGGTAATAGTGGTAAGATTGTAATATGATAAGGCACACAACGGCTTTTTTTTCTTCAGATGGCAGTTCTATCTGAATAATCATGATCCCCTCCCCCATTGAAAAAAGTAAAAGGCAGATATAGATTTACAAATGTTTTGCCTTATTTGTTTTTATACATGTATGTGTTCTATTAACATGATTTATTACCATTATCGATTTCCTGTCACAGCCAAAAAGGGGGGTGGTGGCACGACTAGCTTTTTATTGTTGATTGCTATCATTTGTTTCCTTGCCCCCGAATCACGGTCATTTGTTTTATACACATACCTGCCAACCTTTGAAGACTAAAAATAGTAATCATTTTTTTACGAGGACAGTGACGGAGCGGAGCGACAGAACGAAGGAGCGAAGCGACCGAGCGGAGGGTGGGTGTGGGAGAGGGCTGTCCCCCTCCCACGGTAGGGAGCTTTTGGTATTTTCAACATGTAGGAATGCCTTTTTCCTTCACTTTAAACTCATTTTCAACACTTATGCAACCCCCTCCCCCATAAAAAATATTTTAAAAAACAAGGACTAAAAGCTCAAAATTCCCCTAATGAAATAGAACCTGGAGGAGAAAAATAAAGGGCTGTGCATAAGCGTGTAATGAGGTACTCGAATACCCAATTTTTTTGTTGTTGACACCACCATACTACGGTAGAAGTATCCCAGGTCCGTCACCGAAAACCCAAGCGATTTTACTTGGAGTTGCAGTTGAAGGCGCTGATTTAATAATCATAATAGCAAACAATGCTGTTTTTAAAACCAAAGATGACAGACTAATTTTCCTCAGAGTCTAAACAGAAATCTGGACATTTGGTCCCACTTTGTGAGTGGTGAGTTGACAGTGATTGAGCTGTGAAACTTTTTTTTACTCTTGGTACCATGCCAGTGCTCTCCCGGGCACGCTTAAGCGTCGGCCTGGACAGTGCCAGGTGAACAGGAAAAAAAAAAAAAAAAAAAAAAAAAAAAATTTTTTTAAAAAATCGTAATTTTATGACAAAAAAAATCGTAAGGCATAATTTAAATCAAAAAATCGTAATAATTACGCCAAAATCGTAGTAGTTGGCAGGTATGTATACATATTGGTATTGTTTTAGTGTGCCTACATGTATGTTTCTCATCATTGTCCACCTCAATTGTTGTGTTTTTGTTTGCACTTTATTCTTTATTGTTTCGTAACATGTATTATATACCTCACTTAAGTAATCCAGCAATCTGATTAGTCGAAATTGCATTCATAAACTTTAACTGTTCCTGTAAAAACAGACCTATTTTCCCAATAACCATGGTTATTGGGAAAATAGGTCAGTCTCCATGGTTACCCCATAGGTTTACATGTTAAAAAATGGTCTGAGCGATTGAGGATACCGTACGTGTGCGAATAATTGGTCGGTAATTTCAATACAATTGAATCTCGATCGATCTTACCGACAATTTTATCTTGCATTGTAGACATGAAGATGAAAATAAACTCTCAAAAACAAAAAAACAACATCTGCCGATAGATCTTGATCTAAGTTTGTGCCAATATGCATTGCAAAAGTAAAAGAAGGGTCCGTTTAATGGAGCTTTTGCGAAGCATCCCTCACGCGAAGCCGTTTTCAATCCATTTTAATGTATATATATTGGAGAAAACTGCCAAGCATGGTAACTGTGCGCGATAGCCGAGTGGTGTAAGGCGTTGGTTTTCGATACATCACCTGTTGTACGCAAGAGTTCGAATCCCATCTTCGACAAAAATTAAAAATATTTTTTATTTTTTATTTTTTAGTCTATTTTTTTTCGGCATATAAAAGTATTAAAGACTGCTTTAATATTTGAGAAATAGTTCTTTTTATACGCTCTCGGGAAGGTTACAATTGGGCTATTCCCCTCGGCACGCCTCGGGTAATAGCACAATTCTAACCTTCCCTTGAGCGTATAAAACAACTATTTCTCTCAAAGCAGATATTTTAAATATCATTTATTTTCAAATGAATAAAGGACTACCAAGACTACGGCGATTAACTCCTTATTAGCCACACCCTTTCAACAAAAACAAAAAAACAAAAGAACAGCGCGATGCGGAAATAAAACACACTGAAGCACAATTCCAATTTTACGAAATTGCTGACATATTGAGAGAGGGAGGGGAAGGAGGGAGACAGAGAAAGAGAGAGAAAGAGAGAGAAAGAGAGAGAGAGAGAGAGAGAGAGAGATAAATAGATAAAAAGAGAGAGAGTTGATTGTGATAAATTATGATTTTGTTTGAATCTCTGTCATTCATTTAGCTCTTTCCATTACAAACAAAACAAATAAAATATGCGTACAAAAATTCAATAAATATGTTAAATACAGCAACCTCATATCAAAATAGGGTTTTAAGTATAGATAAAGAAAAAATAAACAAAATTAAGCGGGAGCCAAACTAAAACAAAATAAATATTCCAAATTATGAAAAACGAAGTCGAAAGCATTCAAAGTAAATATTATTTTTGTTTTCGAGAATAAAACAATGTTCATCTCAAAATTCATTTCCCAAATAGTCCTATATTTGATTTGTGTTGTATCTCTGATACACTATAACATATGTGCTTTACCTGAGAGTTATTGTCCCATTGTCACTGGCTGGTATGTATATTACATTGGCATGTACATTACATTAGCATGTGCATTACATTGGTATGCATTGCAGCTGGCATGTCCATTATGTTGTTCTATATACATAACAATTTGCACATTTAAAAAAAGGGCATTTACTGTAGATCATGGCATAATGTTGGTCAGAATATAGTTACAAAATGTGTCGAAAACCCATGTAAAGCGAAGGCTTAGGCCTATTAATTATGGCTCGGTTGATAATCGGCCGAGCTTTAGCAGAAGACAATCATTGACAATGGGGGAATAAATGGAGGTATCGACCGATCTGCGCGTGTGGTGGTGCTTACGCAATTTGTATTGTGAGTGTATTGAAAAGGAAAGACGTGAAGCTTCAGCAAAATAAGATTTTCCTAAAAAATAACAGATCTTATTTTTTGTATTGATAAACAAAACTTATATTTTTACATTTACTAAAACTCACGAAAATGACTGAATGAGGCACAATGAGCAATGAAAGTAGAAAGCACGGCCAAATTTCCCATTACTGGCGATGTAACCGAAATCGCTCCGTCACAGGGGAAACAATCGATGTGCGCGGGCTCCTTCTCAAAGGGTTAATGAGCTATGACCTTTCACCTACATGTACATACTCCGAAATCAAATTTAGCCTGTATTTTGATACCATGTAATGTACCTTCATATCAGATTTCATTAAAGGGATAGAGGGCGCTACACAAAATAATTTTTTTGTGAGATAATGAAAAACTGAGTGTCAAATTTGAAAGAACATAATATTTAAATGACAAAATCATCTTTGTTTGATCAAAATCGGTTCAAAGACGGCTGAAATATAACAATTTCTAATACTTGTGTACCACCACAAATATTAGATATTTTGACAAATTTGAAAAAAACCGTTGAAAAAAACTAAATAACGCCTTTTACGTTGTATTTGAGCCACTGCCGATGTTGGCTTATTGTAGGCATTTTCGTGTTGCTTTATTACGCACAACCAGCCGACTCATGTATTGTTATTTTTAATTAAATAATTAATTAACGGTCACCGTGTTTTTTTTAAAGTGGAGCTGAATTGGTATGATCGTATTGGCTAAATTTCACACATTTTGGGGTCTAAAATTACCTTGATAACAATTTTAGGTTCTAAAAGGGCACTAGAAATGTCATAGATAAGAATAAGAGCAAAAACCATGCACTTTGTAGGCATTTGCGGTCTGAAAACAGAACTCAACTATCCCTTTAAAATCCGTCAAGCATTACTGCAATTATCGATCGGAAACCAAATTTGTTACGGACGGACGGACGGCAGCGTTACTATATCCCCCTCCAACTTCGTCGGTGAGGGGATAAAAATTATAAAACCAAGTTTAATAGATTCGATCACAAATTTAAATTTGGTGAGAGCTAATTTACAAACTTTGATGTCACATTAACATTTCATAATTTTCGAAATCTTATGACTAAATATAACACACAGTTTGCTTAGTGCTATGCAGCATTGGTCCAGAAATGGTGAAAATGTCTCTTCATGATTTTAGTTTGTATACATTTTCATAAAAGTTGTGCAAAGTAGAACACTTTCCCATGCTAAAAGGTACTATGTCCCTTTTGCAGCCAACCTCAAATTCTGTAGAACTTTGCAGGAATTATGAATATGTCATGAATGTCCTATCTGTGAAATTTAAACGTTAGCAGTGTTCTAATATTCAAATTATGCAAGGAAACCTGTTTACTTGCTAGACTTCACTGTCAGACACTATTGAGTGACTGACTGGCTTTTTTTCTTCATTGGTAATAATATACATAAAATGAGCTGTGAGGGTACATGAGCATTTGTTTACATCAATAACCCACTTCTTGCGATGGCCAAAATTAAACTGATTGAATCTTTGCGCAGCATAAAACGTATGACCATTCGGTACAATGGTCTGAAAATCAAGACTATTACTTATTGGCTCTATAGCTCCTAAGTCGATTTAACAACTAATGGTCATTATTTTCCCACTTAAAGACATTTTGAAGCCCCACCTTTTTTAAGGAAGTTCTAAATTAGTATTATCTTTCAAATACCGTTGGAATTTAACCTTTTCATTTTTTGGGCCTGCAAATGGGACATTTATGAAAATGCCCCCCTCTCAAAAAATGAAATGGAAGCTCTTTATTACCAATCATGTGAAAGAATATGTTTTGACTAATACGTGATGATACAAATTTTGCCGGGAAACCACCTACCGTATTTGCCGACGTAAAGGCCGCAGTATTTTTGGAAGAGAAAATATCAAAAAGTTGGGGTGCGAAAGTCCAAACCAGCACAAACTTGCACATATGGGACTACGAACGGTAAAATAACTATACCACTATGGTACAGGACATTTCCACACATCTTACCGACAATTTTATCTTGCATTGTTGACATGAAGACGAAAATAAACTTCCTAAAACAACATTTGCCGATAGATCTCTAAGTTCGTGCCAATGCATTGCAAAAGTAAAGAAAAGGACCATTTAACGGAGCTACCGCGAAGCATCCATCCGAAGTCACCATTTTGTTTTCCATTTCATGCAATTTCGCATTACACCGTACATTGTGGTAGGGGTACATTTTGCATATATCGGACACCAAATCTGCCTGCGATCACTTTTTTAGCTAAACTTCCGGTAAATTATAAGAATATTGATAAATTTGGTATCCGTTTGTAAAAAAAAATAGTGTTTTACGAGAAAATTATGATTATTTTGTTTTGTCCGTTTTGTTTTTTCCTTCTTTGAAATGTCAAAGTTGGGGTGCGGCCTATGCGGCGCTGCGGCCGTATCGCCGGCAAATACGGTACTACCGTACTACTGTATTTGATACAAATAGTAAATTATTATATCTATCTGGACTGGATAGATATCGCACACATTTCACGCACATGTCACTTAGTCCCATACATGTATACATATCAATCAATTCCACCTAGTCTTCATTTTCTTGAAAAACACATGTTCTTATTCCAAATATGTTTTTTTTTTAAACTTTCCCACACCACATCTGTTCAGAGCCAGAAGGGCATTAACTCTGTGTTACATTCTTCTGGTTGCACACATACAATATTTTAAATAAACCAATTTTACCGTACCTGTTCCACAATATTAAAATAAAAAAATAAAAGAGCAGTCTCTTACCTGTATAATAGCAGCATTCAGCAGGATAAGGTTAACACCACACACGTTGTATTCATTGATGCAAAAGGAGGAAAAGGAAAAAAAAAAAAACATTTAGCAAAATGTAATGATATACCGTACATGTATTACAGTACATTAATGACAAAAATCATAGAGATCATTTGATGAGATTGATAAAAATAAACACAACATTGTAAATTATATTGATTAATGTCAGACTACTCAAGTTTCATTTAGCTGGTAGCTTAGTACAAATTTAGTGGCATGAAAGGATGCGTCCAGTAAGCAAAGTACATAATAGTTCATGAGAACTGGGGATAAAAACTTGTAATTTGACATGCCCTGATGACATTTAAGGTAGTACAGCTATAGAAAAAATTAGTAAATCCGTGTCCTGACTCCTAATCATATATGGTTCTACCTCAATGGAACAATTATTTAAAAAAAAACAATTGTACAATTTGCGTTACGTGTCCATTAAACATAAAGACCATTTATGGTCATGCGATTGCATTGTAAAAGAAACGTTGTGGAATCGATCAGGAAAGGTTGATCATCTAGCATATAAGTATTGGTATGTACTGCAAGGTTCTAGAATCATCAAAATTATAAGAAATTTAGCCCAGTTTTGATAAAGTTACAAGCACTGTACACAGAAAGATGTATGTGGGACTACCTACACACGTGTGCGACACGTGCGTTATATCTATCAGGTCCAAATAGATATAATACTTTATCAAATATATCAATTAGTAGGCAGTTTCTCAGCAAAACTTTTATGATCACGCATTAGTCAAAACATATTCTTTTACATGATTGGTAATAAGAGCTTTCATTTTATTTTATGAGAGGATGGCATTTCCCAATCTGGTCTTTACCTTTAATGCCACTGCTTTTTTACCAAGCTACATGTACCTTTGTAGAAAATTCATAACTTTCTTATTAGTTGTCTAATTTTGCTCTAATTTTTTTTGATTGGTTTGTCTGATTCTTCTGCTTCTATGGGAAGTAATTTATTTTTTTAGAGTGGATTTGTCCTTATAGGCCTCACTGCACTACTTATAGCTACATGGGACCTCTATACAGCAAACAATGCCTAAGTGGTGCCTGTTGTTCCCCCATGATCCCCTTTTTCTGATGGTAATTGAGAGCTGATATGCTGAGATAACCACCTGTCAGTGACCTTGCAGGGAACTCTAATCCCCCTGGCCAAACTAGTACAGACAGGCTTTAAAGGGCAAGTCCACTCCAAAATAACTTGCTTTCAATAAAAGCAATCAAAAACAGTTTGAGCAAAATCGGATAACTACATTGTAATAAGAAAATTATGATTATGAATTCTTAATAACATAAACAAGGGAAACGCTCTCGGCGGTCTCGCCTGCATAACGCAATTCAATATGATAAACCAGAACGTCAATGACGTAGCGCTCATCCGCAGCTCACAACAACAAATATCGTAAATTTTATGTGGTACACTTTTGAACTGGTCAAAAAATAGAAATTTGATGCCCTGGAAGGGACATAATTTCATTTCATTTGCATAAAGTACCATAAATAATCAATGCAGCAAAATCTCACAATTCTGCGTAGAAGTTTATTGTTCCAAGTTTAGCTCTACCAGATAAGGCAAAATCGGTCAAGAAATGAGGGAAAAGAAGCAATTTTTGTTATTTTTGGAATAAATTTGCATAAATTACCATAATTAATAAATGGAGAACAATTTCAAAATTCTGTGTAGAAGTTTAGTGTACCAAATTTAGCTCTATGATATAAAGCACACCAAATCAAAATCGGTCGAGAAATGAAGGAGAAGAAGCCTTTTTTGTGATTTCGAATAAATTTGCATAAATTAGCATAGATAATGAATTTCACGCTTCTGTGTAGAAATTTTAAATCCCCTCCTAGCCCTATCATATGAAACAATCAGAATCAAAATCGGTTGAAAAATAACGAAGAAGAAGCATTTTGAAAATCTTAATGTTGATGCCACAACAAAGTCTAAGTTTGTTGACCTTAAATGGCCTTTGACCTTAACTTAGTGACCTGAAATTCTACTCACATGATTGGGGAGACTTGATAACCCTATAGTCCAAGTTTCATTGACTAAGAACTTATACTTTCAAAATTATATCAAAAATTCAAAAACTTAACCTTAGGTTAAGTTTTCGATGATGATGCTACAACATAGTCCAAGTCTGTTGACCTGAAATGACCTTTGACCTTGACTTTGTGATCTGAAATTCTACTCACATGATTGGGGATACTTGATTACCCTATAGTCAAAGTTTCATTGACTAAGAACTTATACTTTAAAAATTATACCAAAAATTCAAAAACTTAACCTTAGGTTAAGTATTTGATGTTGACGCCGTCGCCGTCGCCGTCGCCGTCGCCGCCGCCGTCACCGGAAAAGCGGCGCCTATGTCTCGCTTTTTGCTACGCAGGCGAGACAAAAACTCTGAAAATCACAAGACAAATTGGCAACTACTGTACATGTTACTCAGGAGTCTGTGACGTCATTGCCTCACTATCCACTAATTGTTTTTTTTATATTCAGCATGTTTCCACAGGAAAAAAGTGGAATACGGATTATCTTTTCCGGAATTAAAATACCGTGTCATGGTGACACGGTATTAAACCATTCTGTTTCCACAGAGCGCAGCATTCCGTGTTCCAAGTCAGGCAAATACCGTGTCAATCGGAAGTCAAGATTCAACCTTTGACCTCGATCGTGGATTCAGATCTACACACAATTCCACGCTATTCTATTGTGACGTACATTTGTCATTGTTACGTACAGCGCGTATATAAACATATTATTGTGTATGTGTATTTCAAAGTATTTTTCAACCAATCACGCTGCAGTGGTGATTGAGGCTTCGCGCGCTCTGATGATCCGCCAGACACGGTTTGTCGCTGTGTGTTTGACCTTGACTCTGTTGACTACGGTAATCTTATATTTGGTGATATTTGATAACCCATATGTTCAAGTTTCATAAAATAGATAAAAATTCAAAATCTTAACCTGATGCCAATATAGAGTAAAGGAGCCGGTAAACGACCCGTTCCAGTTTTCGGCCGATCCATTGGATGCATGGTAAAATCCCTTTAAAATACATTGCATAATAGCATATCACATATCCCACATATACCATACCATGCCAGAGTCACTGAAGAACCACATTTGCAATGGAAAATATATCCTAAAATATCACATTTTAGCGATGTAATCGGCGGTCCCGCTACCCAAATCTGAAAAATCGAGTTTCTTACGCGTGTATGTAAGAAATATGGGTACCATAAAATGAGCTTTATTTCAAGTATTTTTCAGATTTAGAGCCCAATTTTGTGTTAGTCGCAAGCTCAGAAGTATCTCATCGCATGTATTAAATCAATGCAGCCAGACCCCGCCACGCACACACGATATGTCTGTCTAATTCAGATTCCAACTTCCGATCACCGCTGTGCCTGTCTTTGACCAGGCGAGCACCCAGGAGCTCCGGCGTGGGATACCTGCTCCGCCAGCTTGTGCTATACATCAGCGCGGAAACGCACGACGCGCGCGAGCGCTTCCTATTGACTTTGTACATGCGGTCGTAAACTGAATCGCTAGGTCGATAACTGGCTCCAAAACAGTGAAAATTGAAATGAATATTGTCACGGCAATTCATGATTTTTTTCTGGGATTGTTTTTTTGTTTAAATAGGGTCCTAAGTAATAATAATATTTGCTTCATGATTTGAACAAGAAATGATAATAAATAGGAAGTAAAGAGTCCAAAAAATAGGATTTTGTCTTAAGTGGCCGAAAACTGACTCCTTTACTCTACTAGTCTAAGTTTGGTGACTGAAAATGACCTTGACTTAGTGACCTGAAATTCTCCTCACATGCATGATTGGCGATAGATTCTACTTCTTCTTCTTCTTCTTGATTTGTTTTTGTTTGGCAATCAGTCACAGTTGACTATTTTTGCCACACACTATTTTTATGAATTATTTATATATATACATATGTACAATTTCATGTCATAAATGACTATTTTTAGGATTCTTTCTCTTTCCATCACCTTTCCTTCCTCTTTTTTTCTTTTTAGACTCTATAACTTTTTTTTAGAGAGAAAATTCAATAATTTAATAATTTTGGAAAGAGACGACGGCCTAGCAAGTTGTACGTACGTACGTACTTGTGTTTACGCGCACGTGCGCGTTCAAATATCACCTCACGTATATCAAATATCACCTACTTCATAGTAGTCTTACTGACCTTCGCTGCAGTCACCGGAAAAGCAGCGCCCATGTCTCAAAATGAGGCTGAGATCGGATGAACGTAATGTGTATGCGCTAAATGTAAGCTAAAGTTCTACGTGCATCACTTGTCGATTAAAATATCTATGAGGGTCTAGTTTTAGACTAGCACCTAATCTGCAATACCATTTTCAAGTTTATTATAGCAAACAATAAAATCACAATCTGTATAGGCCTAGTCCTATATGGCTAATCTATAAAGAGTAACACTATGGTAGCCTTGCCCTTGGTAGGGTATTCTGCACATGATACGCATTTTGTGGGTCGGTGGAATTGTGTTGCACGCGGTAACTTTGGCCTGGGGGGTGTTCCACAAAGATTCTAAGTTGAACTTATCTCTAAGTTGGACTTAAAAATTATGGAAAGCCGTTAGCATCTTTGAAAATATTTTGTAAAAGTTATTTTGAAAGGCATTCATTGTTTATTGAAATCATTCTATTTTCTATCATCAAGGAGATTTCATGTTCTGGATGTGGAATTAATAAAAAGTCTAAAATACTTGAATTTCTGCTTTTGAATATATTTCATTTAAAGACTCCAATGGCTGTCCATAATTTTTAAGTCCAACTTAGGATCTTTGTGAAACACCCCCCTGGTCTGAAACACCCTCAGCTACGCCACACAATTCATACTCAGGATATACATGTATAGGCCTACCGTACCTGCGCATCATTTGCAACATGTGGAAAAAAAAGTCACCGTATCACTGTACTGACGCAATAAACCGCTATGCATAGTAAATGAGTGGTGACTTAAACCGCGATAATGCCAAATTTCCTACCTACAAATATAAAATGATTCACGATAATTTAATAGGCCTAATACATATAAAAACAGAGATTTTATACCATTACAAGAGCAACCAAATGCTTACCTTTGCAAGCTCGATTTACAGCACATGGAAAAACACGATTTTTCTGTTGTTGTTGTTGTGTTTTGGTTTAATGGCGATTAGTCAGGCCCTACGGTGTATTTAAACGACAAATCAATATTTAAAAATATTTGTTTTAATCTACAATTTTAACTCTGTCTCTGCTTCTCTTTTTGTATATAGTCTCTCGATCCCCTTTCTCTCTGTATCATTTCAGTGTCTCATTTAATAGTTTATTACATGTATACAAATTAAATCAAGGAAAATTGAGAATTTTTTTATCGTTTGACCTTTCATTGCCATGCATACTATCAACCATTTCTATAACATGATATGTTGGATTATGGCTATGGATGGGTAAAATTTAATATCTAACTCATGTTTTATATTAAATCAGGACTAAATAAATCACTGTGTACATGTCTTAATATAAAAAAAATATTTAAATAATTTATTTGCATATATCAAGACTTGACAGATGACACATGCATGAAGGCATCCACATCCATATAGTGCGTCAAAACGCGTTATTCAAACGGCAGTAGATCTATCAATACGGCACGGTCGAATTAGCTGTAACTCAATTTAGATATAGTCCTTATTAGTCATAATCAGCTCTAATGACGTCATTGTTGCGTACTTAGTGCGTCGAAGTATATCTCTGCAATCAGGCGAAAATTTGAGCTTGTTTAGTAATAGTTACCGGTAACATTTAAATCAGGACTAAATAAATCACTGTGTACATGACTTAATATTAAAAAATATTTAAATAATTTATTTGCATAGTTAATATATCAAGACTTGACAGATGACACATGCATGAAGGCATCCACATCTATAGTGCGTCAAAACGTTATTCAAACGGCAGTAGATCTATCAATACGGCACGGTCGAATTAGCTGTAACTCAATTTAGATATAGTCCTTATTAGTCATAATCAGCTCTAATGACGTCATTAATGTTGCGTATTTAATGCGTCGAAGTATATCTCTGCTATATCATGCGAAAATTTGAGCTGTTTAATAATAGTTACCGGTAACAGTTATCATTAAAGACCATACACAAATGTAATTGTTTATCCACTATTTTAAACATATTTGGATTCATACAACTTCAATCGAAAACAGTAACAAATTATAATGGGCCATTTTCGTAATGTAACAAAATTTAATGCATACGTCTTTGTGCAGTGCCTCAATACAAATGATTTCATTCACCTGATAAGAATACTAGTATTTCAATAGACAGAATTCAAACTGTAAACATCAGTTGTTGCCAGGTAGGACAAACATTATGGCTTGCAACCTACCTAGTAACACCTAAAATATGCAGTTTGTATTCTGACTATTGAAATACTATTATTCTTATCAGGTGAATGAAATAATTTGTATTGAGGCACTTCACAAAGACGTATGCATTAAATTTGATTACATTACAAAAATGGCCTATATTGTCTGAAACGTATAGAAAACGAGATTTGAATTCGTCACTTGGCGAATGAGGTGGTCTGCCTGTTTTTTTTTCTTCTAAGGGTCTATGGTCTTAACGGAAAGATAAAGAAAGAGAGAGATGGCAGTATATAGAGAAGGAGGGAGAAGAGGTATAGTCCTGTAAAAAAATAAATGAGCTGGACATAGGGATAAAAGATGAATCGGAATGCATGCATGCACTTGAAATGAGGCAGGACAGTAAAGAAACGTGGTAGGTGTAAAATAAAAATACAAGGGGCAAAGGGAATGTCAAGAGAAAATTAAGGAACATCCGAAGACATAATAGAGGGAGAATGAAAACCAGAAGCGGGAAAATGGAAAAAGATAGATGCAGAGACGGACCGAGCAAGAGAAGGAGAGCGGACAGTACAAGAGAGCCAGAGGCGGGAAAAGGAGAGAGTATAGAGAAAGAGAGATAACAGAGAGAGAGAGAGCAAGAAAAGGAGAGCGGACAAAACAATTAAGAGAGCTATAGCGGAGGCGGGAAAGGGAGAGAGAGATTAGAAATTAAAAGAGAGATGCAGAGCAAATCACGCATGAACCTTCTCTTTATAACCCTGCAGGTTTAATACACGTCTAGTGATCAGATTTCCCATAGGGTACGTTGTACGCACACTATTGACATTCCTCTCCCATATAGATGTAACACGCAAAATTAGGCATTTTATTACATTTTTTTAATGATTTCATATGATGTTATATTTGTCAAACAAGCTAGGTGATAATAAATAATAATAATGATCCCAACATCTGATTAAACATTAAAGGTCACCCTCCTTGTAGAGAATTTTCCCAGCTACAACATATCCAAATCTGACAACAACAAAAACGGCAAAATTAATTGGGATATTGCTCGAACAAAACTAGAATATAGAATCAGGATTTGAGCCAATGTCACCCTACCCCCCCCCCCCCCAAGGCATAATGTTATGTAATGGTATAGTACAAGTCTACACCCCCTCAGCAATAGTATATAATATCACTCAGTATGCCCCAATACAGATAAGACCCACCCTGTGAAATACCAGACCTCCTAATTCCAAGACATTTGTTTAATAACTTATTCCAGCCAAATAAACCCCAAATTGTTTACATCTTTAAAGTGCCCCCAAACCTCCAAAACAAAAGACTTCCTGTCTTTCTCCCAATAACCAAAGCCCCCTTTGTTTGATAAGACCCTTTCCCAGAACAGTGTTAGCTAGATGACTGTGAGAATTATGGTCTTGTCTTTGTCCCTTTGACTAACCTACCTTGAATCCTCCTGTATAAAGATGACATGTTCTGGCTTTCTGGAGGAGTTGAGTTTTGATCACCATTAGATCAAGACCCTCTTTCTAGCTGGCTCTCTCTTCATCTTGTGTTTTTACATATGTGGGAGTTCGTATGATGTGACCAATTTGAGTCTCCAAAGTTTGGAGATAATAAATACTCTTGATATGACTCAGGAATTACAAGTCTCTCCTTGCTTCTTCATATTTATGTACCTCTCCTATTGCCAATAACTCAATAGACCGATCCCAACACGACAATTAATACGCAAATTGTGAAAATTCTGACATGTCACCTATGATTGATTTGTTTACTATGATAACATCAAGAAAATGTTAAATAATATACATTAATCTTGTAGACAATTGTCTCAGCTACAACATACTCAAAAATCAACAAAATTCAAGCAGAAATAACGGCGATATCGCTCACAAAAGACAGAAATGTAGAATCCAGATTTAAGAAAAAGTCATCTCCCATAGGGATTACACGCAAAAAGTAATGGATTAAGTGTAAATAGGGTAATAATAAAGTAAATAGGGTTGTTTATTACATTATTTGCGATTCTACGTGTTTTAATAATTAAAGGAGATGGTACAGTGAAAGGTCAAAAAGAAAGAAAAAAGGAAAGAAAAAGATTGTTGGAGACGCCCGGACTCGAACCAGGGATCTCAAGGTCGGAAGTCAAGTGCGTTACCGATATACCAAAACATTTCCCATAGCAATTACACGTAAACGGAAAAGGGAATTCTCAAATCGCACTTTGCAAGTGAAATATGAGCATGATCCCGGCATATGATTGAAAAATAAAGTGCACACTGGAGATAGCTTATTGTCTCAGCTACAACATACCCAAAGCTCAACGAAAAAAAAGCTAAAACAACGGAGATATTGCTCGCGAAAGACGAAAATGTAGAATCCAGTTTTGAGAAATAGTCATGTCCCATAGAAAATACACGCAAAATGTGAAAAATTGACATGCCTCCTTTAATCGCAAAAATACGCCATGATACCTTTGTCAAACCGAAAAATTGTGGACAATACATTTGTAGAAAATTATCTCAGCTAGAACATATCAAAATTTGGAAGAAAAACAATCAATATTTACAGAGATACAATCAATTTCCCAAAAATATGCAAACGTCATAATATGCAAATTTAAATTTTGAGTTCGGAGGCCATTATGATGATATGATGAGTTAAAAGAGGGTTAAATGAGACATGAAATCATATCTCCATTTCATAATCTATCCACATATGAAAAAATATTGGGAGTTTCTATCTATTCTAAAGAGTTACAATGAATTTTGTATAGGCATGTTTTTGCCCATGTATTGTGGATAAAGATAACGCAGATCCGCACGTGCTGTCGACTTTGACGGACGCTCATTGCGTTATTAAAAGGTCAACAAATTATCAAAATGCTTGGAAAAATGTGCCAAATACGATGACAGAGAAAATTCGGTGATTCTATGTTGCAAAATGGTAGTACGCGCAAAAAACGCGCGCGCATGCGCGTGTGCATGATTTTTTGTCAAATGCTCCATATGGCCTGAAACGTATGCAAAAAAAATTTGGAATGATTTAGAGCATTTTAAATTTTTGCGCGCGCGTAAACGCGCGGACGAACGCGCACGCGCAAATTTGCGCACGTTTATTGACCTAAAATTGACCGGACAGATATTGATCTTAATCATGGTAAATATGAATGAAAAATTACTTTCCGTTATGAAGATATGATCATAAGTTGATTTTCACAAAATGGCGCCTGGATGACGTCACGATAATTTTGAGTCTTTGAAAAGTCACGCAGTTCTAAGTTAGACTGGGATCTATCATCATTGAAAGTTTCATGACAATGGCTTTATTCAGTCTTGAGATATCCTGCGAACAAAATCGAGGAAGAATAAATAAATAATAAATAAAAATCTTGACGAAATCAAAAGGTGATACGTAGACTTCGTTACGTATCACCTAATAATAAAGAAAAATCTTGACGAAATCAAAAGGTGATACGTTGACTTCGTTACGTATCACCTAATAACGTTTTATTTACCCAGGGTAGCCACTTCAGTTATGAAACTCCTCTTCCAACGGGCCCTGCATAACACAACATGTTATTACTACCCTTCTCCAATCTAATATGCTGAGCGCCTAGCTAGAAGACAGAAGATCCAATTTTTTTTGGTATGACTCGGCCGGGGTTCGAACCCACGACCTCCCGTTAATGAGGCGGGCGCTCTAACCACTGAGCCACCATACCCAGTAGTGTCCATGGGGGTAATTATCCTCGGGGAGTAGTTGTCCTCGGGGGGTAATTGTCCTCGGGGTAGTTGTCCTCGGGGGTAGTTGTCCTTGGAGGTAATCGTCCTACGGGGGTAGTTTTCCGGGGGGTAATTTTCTGGTTTGTTTAAAGTAGTGCTTGCATTTCCATAATTTTATCAAACGAATTCGTTTTTACTGGATGCCTGCCGTAGCAACAAACGAAATTAACAAAAGACTTAACTCCGTTTCGTTTAAAACAAGTCGTAGACGAAAGACTTCATGCATGGCTAATTGTCAACGAAACGGAGTTAAGTGTTTTGTCAATTCTGCTTGTTGCTACGACAGGCAGCCAGTGAAAACGAATTCGTTTGATAAAATTATGGAAATGGAAATTATAGCAATGTTATTTTCTCTTTGAAATTCAGATACCGTCCGCCAAATGACTTTTTGGTTTCCTCTCTTCAAATTCGTTTTAATCACTCATGTGAGTTGCATGAAATGAAAGAAGAGGATCTAAGCTTTCCAAATATGTGTCATTTATCAAATATGATTGTGATTAAGTTATGATAACATCGATAATTCTCGGTTTTGTTTTTTCTGGGACGCACTGTATATATATATATATATATATATACACACAAAAGTATATGGTTACACAGTTGTATTCAAATAAGGACCAGGGGTGTTTCACAAAGGATAATATCGACTTTAAGTTGGAGTTAACTATGGCAGGCCGTTCATGCCACCGGTTTCTGTCACCGTTTACTGGCATTGGTCTCTCAAGGGATGTACAAATCATGGTCACAAATCTACAGAATTTACATTTTTTTGATAGGTCATTATAGAAGGAAAAAATATTCTTTAAAGATCATAATGTCGGGAGCAACCAGTAGCATGAACAGTCTGCCATAGTTAAGTCCATGTTGTTGTTGTTGTTTTGGTTTATAGGCGTTTATCGTTCAGGAGTGAATATTTACGCCTCTACTGTTAGGATTTTTTCCTTTCAAAGTAGATTTATATTTTATAATACACGGATTTTGATAAATTGAATTCTTTAAAGCTAAACTTTTTAATGTTAATCTTTTTAAATATACAGATTTTGATAAATTGAATTCTTAAGAGCCAAACTTTTTAATGTTAATCCTAGTCTTTGTGAAACACTCCCCGGGACTTTTAAATTCACCTATGGATAAACAATGGAACTACGACTTCCCCTTTTCTTCTTCGGATTATTAAAGTGTTAAGGTGATGTTAGGGTGCAGGTAATCTGTATTGTAGAACATGATGAAGGATAAATTGCACTAATATGAAAGGAGATAATAGAGGAATGTGGCTGAAAGATAGAGTGTGAAATTTAATTACAGGAGAAAAAGAGAGAATTATGGAGGTAGAGAGAGAGAGGAAGAGGAAAAGATGGGGGGGGGGGGGGGATCAGAATGTATAATCATATAACCCAGTGATTCTATACATATCTTCTATGCACGTTTCCAAAGAGATGTTAAAGAATATCGTAATATAAACTAAAATATTTTTTCCTTATTTTTCATCAAACGTTTGTTTCGCTTTGTTATTCTTCTTAATGTCAATATTTTAGCGACGCCCTTTTAATGAGGATGTTTAACCCCCCCCCCCCCCCGCTTATTCAGCGGCTGGCTGAGTCGTTGCGAAATTTTCGGCCCGATTTATAAATGTTAAATCCTGCGTACGCGCCTGATTGATGTAATTGTGTAACTTATTAAATATTTTTTTAGTTTTTCATGATGAGATTATGCTTAAACACCATCAGGATTATTTTTTCCTCTTTTTAAGACCTAATTGGTCGTATTAAACGGGACCTCTCAAATCATTTTCTTTTTTTTCTTCTTATCTCGCTTGTTCACAAATAAATCTTTAGACCAGCTAACCCAACTGCCAAATATGATGCTTAGGCAGTATTTTGGGGCAATGTAAAGAGAAAAAAGAAAATTGAAATAATTATTGATAAAGTATCAATCACAATGCATGGTATTGTCAATGTCCAAAATGTGTATATCTTCGCTTTCTTGTTTCACTTTGTACGTGCCCCATTTTCCAAAAAGTGCCCGTATTTTGTTGGTTGTACTCGACCGCCCGCTCGTGTCATTTTCGGGCCGCTCGTATTTGTTTTTATTTTTATTTATTTATTTATTTAATATTATTTATTTATTTATTTATTTATTTATTTATTATTATTATTATTTTATTTTATCTTTATTTTTTTTTTTTTTTTTTTTTTTTGGGGGGGGGGGGGGAGCAATCTCAAATGCCAAACATTTATGCATTTGCAAGGATCAAAGTGCATCCTGTTGCCAGTTTGGTCTTTTCAGTACGCAATTCTGTAGTTATTAAACTTGCCATTTTTATTTTTCTAAATCAAAATGCCGTTCATTCAAATCAGGTTTTGAGCATTCTTAAACTCATTTTAAAGCCCATCTGTACTAGCTTACAGGAGGGTTTAGACCACCCTGCAAGTTCACTGGACAAGTGGTTGTTTCATCAAATCAGCTCTCAGTTAACATAAGATAAAGAGGTTCATGGGGGACCAATGGTCACCGATTAGGCATTGTTTGCTATATAGAGGGCGCAAGTAGCTATAAGTAGTACGATGGAGATTTAAAAGGTGCTGTATTTCAGAGCTAAAAATACTTTCTGTGTTGGTCTTGATATTCATTGTAGTCTTTCACCATATTAAAGTGTTTTATAGACTTTGTTTGTTCAAATGCTTGACATCTCAACGTTTTTTTAAAAAATTTTATGGAAAATAAATTATTTTAAAAAAATTTAAAAAAATGGGGGGAAAAAAAACCCCAAAAGACACACAATAAATGAAGTAAAAAGTTTTTTGTTTGTTTTTAAATCCACCCGCCCGCCCCTACTCCAGAAAAGCAATCGAGGACAACTGAATGATTTTTTTTATTTTTGGCCTACCCCAAATCTAACCCATAGGGCACATAGGCCTATAACACGAATTGCTATATACGAGGGGGCCGGGTTTTTCAGACACTTTGGTTTCTTTGCCCCAACTCCCCCTCCATGCACATGATCATACTGAGGTTTTTATTTTATACAAAATCCATATATCGTATCTTATGAAATCAAATAAAAATACAAATACCCTAATAAAAGTAGATTAATTGACTTATATAAGTTCGTAATTCAATTTCTGCAACCCGTGACCCTCCCCTTCTGATACTGCTGTTATCTAGACTACTTGTCAGTTATCACCGCGTACAATAGATCGCTATTCCTTCAAGGTAATCATCAAATTCGCAACAATTGAATACGCTTTTTCGGTTACTTGTTTTCACATACCCATGCATGCCGTGGATTGTGATCTCTTCACTCGCCCGAGTTGAGGTAGGAATCTTTTTTCTAATCTAATTTCACCTTTGTTAAATTTTGTCTTGGTGCATTTAATGTAAGAGTTGAGTGGAAACCTGTCGATGACGTAATTATCACATACCGCAATAATTAATATGTTATTGTAAGTTCTTTTGTATCAAGGTGTAGGTAGTCAAGCCGCTCTCCCGAATGAGCGGAGACAGAAACTTTTAACGCCTGGCCTGGCGGCGTACGGTGCGGGGCCGCGGGGTAGGTGCATGTCCACTAGCGTTCGACATGGTCATGCAGAGCTGCCAACCATTCCCTATGCCATGACTCATGGCATAGGGAGATAGGCCTAGATTTTTCTAGCTGATAGTAAGGCTTAGACCGAAAATGTCTGTCTCTTTCATTCGTCAGCCTATATCTATATCTAGCGATGAGTTCTTGGTCATCGTATAGATCTAGCCTATATCTAGAGGACACGTTCGATCACGGAATATATTGCCTTCGCATGTCATTGCGGTGTGCTTGCAGAATTGCAGCCATTTTCCTTAAGATATAGGACTACTCTGAATATACAACCTTCAAATATATAGAGACAGTCAACGAATGAGCAGAAGGTTAAAAAACTTGCGATAGTCGTTATTTTATAGCCACCATTGCTGATTTAATATAAACGTAATATTTTCTTTTTAATGTATGACTTTCATGACTTAATTAAATAATTCAATGCTCTGTCTGGAATATTTAGCACTCGTAAACATCCGCAAAGGGAGGAGCTAAAATCATTAATTCAAGCAAACTAAAGAATTCAAACTGGTAGTGAATGATTAAAAAGGGGCGTGTTATGTTAAGGCTAAAAGAGGATGCAAGTTTCAAACAAAATAAAACTACGACTTTCTTAAATAAAATCAGGCTTGGAAGTATTTAATATGTCTGAGTAATGTGAGAGCAATTATTATACATACATCTATCTCATTATTTTGTTGATTGTAACATCATGAGTATATCGTTGCACGGACAACATACATTTTTAAAGGAAACCAAAACCTTCATACTAAGTTACTTTTATTGTAAAGTTTAAAAGATTTGAATAAAATCAGTGAAAATTTGAACAAAATCGGGCAAGGAATAAGGAAGTAGGCCTAAGAGCTTTTTGAAATGACTAGTCACTAGAGGGCAGTATTCAATTTGATGACATCATCTGTGAACAACTCTCCATGCCTTTTGTACATAAAATTTCACAATTTTTTTGTTTTCTTCGTATTTATTTGTGTTCTTGATCTGACTTCATAAAATGTGAAGTAGAATATCATTTTGCATTCTATATCTTGCTTTCGGGGGAGTACATTATCTCAATCACAAGAAAGAAGGAAAAACATAAAATTTGATGTACAAAAGGCATGGAGAGTTGTCCACAGATGATGTCATCAAATTGAATACCGCCCTCTAGTGACTAGTCATTTCAAAAAGCTCTTACTTCCTTATTCCTTGCCCGATTTTGTTCAAATTTTCACTGATATTTTTCAAATATCTTAAACTTTACAATAAAAGTAACTTAGTATGAAGGTTTTGGTTTCCTTTAATCATTTTTCTATCATTGGTTGGAGAGGGGCTGGGGATATCATCCCCGGTGTCTTTCCCTCATTAACATTGCATGTCAACAGAATAATCACAACAAGAAAATGCGTGCTTGTTAAATATTCAGGCACCGCCCACACTGCTATGCCTATGTGCACCCCCGTCCCCACCAACAAAACACAAAATAAACTGAAACATGCAAGCCAGTCACATGCGGAGCAATATGGAAATACATCTCAAAGAACTGTATGTCATGCATTCCATGATAACCATTCAATAGGGAAACAATTTAGATGAATACAGACAAAAGATAACATATCCAGTATACTTAAAGACCTACATTATTTTGGAATTCAAATTTACCTAGAAATAATTTCGGCGCAATGTACATGTACAGTAGCAATAGTTTTGACACTGAATAAAGTAGGCTTGTGTTTCCTGAATTTCGTATCTCATTTTATTAAAACAAGACATTTGGCGGTTTTATTCATCTATTTCAAAATCAAATGTACTTTGCGCTGAGATTCGGGGCACTATATAACCAAAAGTCCTTTTAAACTTCACTCTCTGTCATGGGTTTTCTCCTAATTTAAAAGATCAAAATGAGATTTCGCTGTTTATTAAATATTCAAAAATATATTTGTACATACTAAATTAATGGAGTAATTAATATTTTTATGAAAACTTTGGATGAACCAAAGTTAGTTTAAGTGTGGGCCTTTAATACCACTAGACCTATTTGATAATTATGGAAGTCACGTTGAAACACATACGTCCTCTGTGGAATTCACTTCCAGATGGATACGTCGGGGAATTTAAATCTCACATAGTATGTCCGGTGTATAATAATAATAATAATAACGGTGGCTTCTTATATAGCGCACATGTCCGTCATGTTGTGACGCTCCTGGCGCTGCTCCAATTATTACCCTGTATACATGTAGTTATGTGCCACTAATGTATTAAAGCTACCCTACCTGGCACTGTACGGAAAGTCTCCTAATTGTTCATTTTCAGATCAGCCGTTCATACCTATCAATCAGTGATTGGTCGGTATAATATGCAAACTACAAAATTAATACACACCCAATTTCATCACCTCATATCCTGTGTATTTGAAAAGTCCGTCGCCATAAGGAAGGAGGGGCTCCCACCCCCCCCCCCCCACACACATACACACATGATAAGAATGCAATATGAATGGGAAAAGGGTAGCATATAAATCTTGTTCAGTTAGAACATTTGATGTTCCAATATCTTATTGCTGTAATTGAACATCCCATTTTCTGTGACAATGTGATATGACGTTATGAGAATATGAAAATGAATAATTATTGCCCCTCCCCCCTTTTTTTTCTTACCATGCCTATACAGATATGCTATAGATTGGTGCAATTTTGACCTTCATGGCGTTGAAACGCATGCATCCTCTGTGGAATTCACTTCCAAACGGATTCGTCTGGGAATTTAAATCTCACATAGTATGTCCGGTGTATAGTTATGTGCCACTAATGTATTAAATCGATCCTACCTGGCACTGTACGGAAAGTCTCCTAATTCTTCATTTTCAGATCAGACGTCCATCCCTATCGATCAGTGATTGGTCGGTATAATATGCACAATACAAAAATAATACACGCCCAAATTTCATCAATTTATATCTTCACTGGACTTAACAAAATTATATTATATGCAGCAGAAATTTGACATAAGACTTGAAGCTGAAGCTCAACATTTGATTGATCGGGTGTAGGCCTAATCTATGTAAATAAAAATGAATGTAGAGGGGGGGGGGCGGTTGTATGCTATATATAAAGGGGCTTTAATTTTTTGTAATCACATGTTCCACCATGGCGAAGCGACGGGCCAACTTTAACGCGGATGAACTTCACCTCTTGGTAAACGAAGTAGAAGAAAACCATCTACTCCTGTTTGCGGGGTTTAAAGACTTGAGTTCCGCGAAGCTTTAAAAAAAGAAATGGCATGAAATTGCAGTCAAGATCAACGGAATCGCAGGAGGGGAGAGGACAGGGGATGAAGTCCGGGCAAAATGGTCTAAGTACCAATCGATGACCAAAAACAAATATAGTCAACTTCGTAAGCAGAGAGCGAAGACGGGAGGGGGCCCTCCCCCAGTAGACACCCTCGACGACGTCGAGAAAAGGGTTTTGGACATTATGGGTTCAACGGCAATCGAGGGCATCCAGGGAGGGGTAGACACGGACGACCATGAGCCAAGCTGTTCGACTGCGCAACATCCAACAACAGACGATCCACATGGCCCAAGCAGTTTGACTTCCGTACCTCCGAAGGCAAGGCAGAAACAAACGAAGGGCCGGCAGCCCCTTGGGGCCTTTGTGCATTAATGTTTCCTTTGTAATAACTTGTTTCAAATTATATTTTCAATATCAAATCAATTATATAACAAGTATTTATGAGACTCTAGAATAAAAACTGGATGAGAAAAGGTATTTTGCCTAAAATCCCTTGTCACAATAAACAAAAAAGTAAGTATTGATAAACTATCACATTACGGTATCCTTCAACTAACTTTTGATTTGACTGTCAAAAAAAAAAAAACGGTTATTCTTCAAACAAAATTCTTCAAACAAAACAAAAAAGTAAGTATTGATAAACTATCACATTACGGTATCCTTCAACTAACTTTTGATTTGACTGTCAAAAAAAAAAACACCGGTTATTCTTCAATTTAAGAATCTTTACAGAAATATGCAAATCGTTTGATGATCTTCATTTGATAATGACACTATTTATTATTTATTTTAGGAGAATTTATATGTATATATTTCTTTTTGAACAATTTTAGCCCCAAAACTTGTTTTGGATTATTCTTGATAAATCAAATGGATCGTGACAAAGACTATGTTCTCGAGCTGCTAGTATCGCGATATATCGATATCATGTCTGTCATGGCTTGTCATGGCTTTGTGAAACGGTTTATCCACTTCATGACATCTCCTTAGGTCGGCGACAAAGATATGACTGTCATGGAGTTGGTTTCAAGAAACGGCCCCCAGGTGGAGACAACCAAACATTTCAGATCAAAGCAATTTTTCTTGCAAATGTTGTAAGGAAAGGTATATGATACATCTATACCAGAAAGATTGCGCTATTCAAGATAGAGCGTGATTGTTCATAAATAAAACTCAATGATGACATGAGCAATGGTATTATGGTATTAAAGTTTACAATATGAGCAAAGTTTCACACCAAAGCAAACATTATAAGAAAAATGGTATTTAGAAGACAGAGGGCGCTATTCAAGACCAGCCAAACAGTTTGATAAGGCAATTGGCAAAAATATGGCTGAGATCAAACAGAAGTTTTAGAGAAAGGCAATGTTTGATACAAAAAATTCAAGAGAAATTTAGCAGAAAAGGGGCTTTATTTACAAATATAAAGCATAATCATTCAGGTGTGAAAGAAATGAGCCAGGTTCAGACCAATGCAAGTCTTACTGTAATTGAAAAGTTATAAGCCAAAATAAATAAGGGGAAAATAGTGATTTTGAAATCTGGTAATGCCATGTTCAGACGTTAATGTTTAACAGACGTTAATGTTTAACAGACTTCCCCATACAAGTACTGTAGTTTCTTTTTGTATTGTCCTTAGGCCCATTTACACATTCAAAAAATCATTTTGAAGAAATTTGGACTATCATTTACACTAGTGGAAAAATGCATACAAAACTGTCAGGTTTGCTCTAACTAATGTTTGGTGAGTAGTACGCATGAGACAGCAACACTTATCAGTGCCCTGCATGTGTTAGCACAGAAGCGAGGAGAGTCACTTGAGCAAAAAATCTGTATCTTAGCAGTATCGGTTTGCATTTACACTGCAAAAATCAGTGGGCGTTTAAAAAAAAAAAAAACACACACACTTTTTTGGTTGATTTTGTGTTGTGTTTGCAGAGCACAGGCACATGAGAAAAATTGATTCTGGTCACAGTTTTGGATATTATTTGTGTGTTACTTCTTATTTGCTTCTACTCCACTTTGGTAGAAATTATTTTGCAGCACTGATTGTGTGTATCTTGCGATTACTATATGTACTATAAATGTGAAGGGAATGCTATTGGGGCTCTTTGCTTACCAAGCTATATAGGCTTTGAAACTATTGTGATCGAGCACACTTGGGTCCCTGTCTATGATATTAATGCATTCCGTCATCAACACATGGCAACAATCACTATGGAAGCTAAAGAATGTACTGGCTGATAAATGAACCCACAAAGCCTTGACCCAATGATTGTTGGTGAAAAAAATTAAATGTTAAAAGCAAATTTCATCTCACAGACTATATCACCACCATCGTCGCGGTGTGAAGTCAAGTGCCATCGATCATATTATAAGGAAGCCCTCATCGGGCAGTGATCATTTCCAGGGTGATGGAAACAACTCGGTTGGCGAACATAAAGGAGAGGTGATGAACATGGATGGCCTGGAAGGTGCGAAACACCTGCTCTTATAGGTGCAATGCAGCATCAATGGGAAGGTATTCCTGTTGCCACGGTAACTCAGGGATACATAGAGGATGATGGAGCTATCACTTCTGAGGTAGTCGAGTTGGAATTGGATGATATTTTGCACTCATTTTTCAAGTTACAGGAGGCAATGGATATCTGTATACGCATTTGCCATGTCTCATGTTCGGCTCTTTATGGAAAAATTCCTTGATGGCGTTAAATTCCTCTGTCTTGGAAGCTGAAATCGTTAGGATGTCAGATGTGGCCATCTACGTGGTCATTGCCATCATTATTGTCATCAACGCCATTGGGAACATGTTAATCATCTTCACTTACCAGCGAGAGTCCATCTTAAGAGTGCCCGCAAATACTTATATTGTTAGTCTAGCATGCGCAGACCTCTTCTATGTGATTTTGGCTCCATTATGTCTTGTAGTCTCATATACCACGGACATCAGCCAATATACCACGTGCCTTTGGAGTCTTACTCTTCTCATGATAAACTTCCCCGTCTCTATTTTCCACCTTCTCCTGATAGCTGTCGATCGTTACACCGCTGTGACCAAACCACTGAGATACTTTGTGATCATGTCGGAATTACGAGTGAACGTCTACCTCTTCCTAGCTTGGTCTTTAGGCTTGCTGATCGGTCTCCTGCCCCAGTTTGGGTGGCACAATGCAATGGATACCCCGCTACCAGTCTGCAGCTATCTCCTCATCCTGCCTCATGAGTACTTCATCTTCCTCTTCACAGCATGTTTCATCATCCCTCTCCTCATCATGGTCTTCCTCTACTTTGTCATGTTCAGAGAGGCAAGACGGCAGACCCGCCGTGTGGCACAGCTCGAGATAGCTGTTCTCTTCAAGAATGGTGTCAGACGTAAACCTCGCTTGATGAAGGATATCAAGGCCACCGTAACCGTCGGACTCATCCTCGGCAGCTTCATCCTGTGTTTCTTACCTACCTGCTTAGCTTACTTCACACACCTGGCAAATTCGAGCTTGGGCAACTCGCACGTATTCCTCGGTCTCTCCAGTGCTTGTAATATAACCTTAGCCCTTAGTACAGCGGTCAATCCATTCATCTATGCATACAAGAGTCAAAGATTCCGTCAAAGAGCCACTGTCATTATCCATCGCACGCATAATCTCCTCAAGATTCTGTTTGGATGTCCTTTATAATGGGAGAATATTTGTGATATTCCATTGAAGTGTGTTGTGTGCTAGATTATATAGTCTTCCAAAGCAGCTGATTATTCCAAGAACTTCCACTCATGAAGTATTCTCTCATATGTACTCACCTCATGAAATGAAAGCACACTCAGTGGGCAGGTACGTTTGAGAATGTGATCCTTGGCAGACAGACAAGTCTTGTAGTAGGATTCTGTTTAACTCATCCCTTCATTTCTGGTTTGAATTTTAGGTGACATACATGGATGCCTAGTTCGTTTAAAGGGCAATCCAACCTTGTAATAAGTTTATTTGTATGAGAACCGACAAATAAGAGAAAATGGCGAAAGTTTGAAATAGATCAGACCAATAATGAGAGAGTTATGAATGTTTGAAATATGAGGTCACTTAGCTATGGATTGTGACATAGTCACAGAAAACTCTCCCCTTTGTCATATAAAAATATATTAATAATTTAATATTTTCTCCTAAATGCCTTCTCCCTTGGGGTAATACTCAAAATATATTATGAATAGTATATTTTATAGGTCCGCTGAACAGAAAATACACTCCTGAGTCATACATTTTGAAGAAATAAAGAAGACATTTTAGTCATTTTGTGTAGAAGAATTCAGGCAATTTAAAGTCCCCATAGGTATAGTGATTGCAACTTTTTTAAAGTCATAACTTTCTTATTTTTTGTCCGATTTTGTTCAAACTGTCACCAGTCTGCTCTTCTTTTAGAGTTGTTAGCTATTGATGTTGAATTTTCCTTTAAATCTATCAAAAAGTTATTATATTTTTCTTTCCTTCTACCTGGAGTACTTTTTATGTGGTCAATATTCATTATTTCACTCAGAAAGCTGAAATAGCTGATGAATTGTACAATCTGTACACTCTCAATGATGAGTGTAAATGAATTCATGGAAACATGTATTTACCGCTAATCAAGAATTGTGAATGACATCATGTAATAGAGAAGGAAAAAAGAATGATTAATTGCGTTTGTATGCAGATATTTTATCTCTTAAATGTCTATGATGCATCATGACTTTATAGAGTGATTCTCCCACACTCAATAGATTATGCTTGTTATTCATATTAATGTTTCACTGCATAATATTACATCTCTTTTCAGATCTGAAAGACTGCAGATCAACATTTGTAAAGCTTGACTTTCACCTACACCCCTGTTGCTGTTCCACAGAAGATCTGGTACCTGCAGCAAAGAAACTAGCAACACTTTGAAATCATGGCATTGCAACCTCAAATGGATCCAAAGCAGGTACGAGAATTGCATCTTCAAATAATTTATATTGCAAAAGATGCAAATCAGCATATAAACCCTAGCCATCACATTGCTGTATTATTTATGGCAACAAAGTAGTTGTAGCAATCTGAATTTGGCTTTATTTCTGAGATAAATGAACATGTAGCCTCTTCTTTAGTCATGATATTCAATTTTTCAATTCATTTATTTCCTCACAATTCATAAAAAGACAATATAAATTACAATCGAATGTAAAGGCTTTAAAACAAAAGATAAACCTACATGTACAGAGGGGTGATCTTAAACCACAGAGGTTTATCGGGGATCCTCTTCTGCTTAAAACTACAATATAAAAATGCAATAGCTTTTTTAAAAATAAAACACTAAACATGTATATATACAATAAAAATGTATATATTACAAGCAAATGTATGTGTGGGGTGAGTGGTAGTGGGGTGGTGGTACTGATAAATAAAATATATAGAGGGAATGAATGATAGGAAAAGAAAAAATTGTGAGAAACATCATACATACCGTACTATGTCTTGGTATATATTTATACAAATACAAATATATATTTGTAATGGGGGAAAAAATGAGGTTGTACAGTAACACTAGAGTTGAAAGAGAGTGCTGAAATCAACACAGCTACACAGATAAAGAAAAATGGAAAAACAACGAGAATTCCACTAGCATCATGGGGGGGGGGGGCTTTAGGTTGGAAGAGGGATAGAGAAGCAGAGAAACTGACCGAGAAGAACAGACAAAATCATCTACAGTGTAGGTTGGAAGAAAGTCATTACCTGTCCTACACACGAAATACATTAAGTAAAGGTGGCATAAGTGACATTCTTTTTGTGTATTTTTCATCACAGTTGAAGGATTTCCTCCATTCCTACAACAAGCTAACAGAAGCCTGCTTCTCGGATTGCGTCAGTGACTTCACCAGCAGAAAACTACAGGACAATGAGGTTACTTGTCAATATATATCTGAGTTTTAAATCCCCACTGTACTACTTGTAGCTACTTGCTCCCTCTATGTAGAAAACAATGCCTAATCAGTGATCATTAGTCCCCCATGATCCTCTTTTTCTTATGTTAATTGAGAACTGAGTTGATGAGATAGCCACCTGTCAGTGACCACCCTGGGTAGTCTAATCCCCTCTAGCCAAACTAGTACCGATGGCCTTTAAAGCATTTTGCTTGGCCAGAAATCACCCAAGATTGAATCTGTTTCCATTTTGACTGTTTTTCAAAAGGAATCTACAGAACATATCTCGAAGTATCCTTATAAATGTGTTTTCTATGTTCTCTAGTTGCCAAAGATAATTTGATTTTAAGTTGTGAATTTATTATATTAACAAAGTTTACAGGTAGCTATCATTGGACTCTGATGCTGGTATTACTTTTGAAAACATATACCATTGTTGAGATGAGTCAAATAAGGTTTATTTTTTCTATGCATAATAACTATAGTAAACTAGAATCAATTGAAAATAGATCAAATGAACCATAAAGATTGCAGTTGTTAAGGGAAATATATATGACAGCATGGGCGTAAAACTCACTTTTTAAGGAGGGGGTGGCCTGTTCAAATGCATCTCCCCCCCCCCCCCCCCCCCAACTTATTGAGGAAAATGATTTTGCAAATTAATCACTTTTTAAGGAGGGGGATGGCCTGTTAAAATGCACCCCCCCCCCCCCAAGTTATCAAGGAAAAATAATTTTCAAATCACTCCATGAAAATGTTGACAAAGTTGATAAATGACTCATGTAATCGTGAAAGTTTCCTTTTTCTAGTTTAAATCCAAAACTAGAATTAAAACATTTTTAAAATTTTCATTTCACATTTATCTCACAAGAGTGGTGGGTATGTTCATGCCTGATTGTAAGCATAACCCTCCCCCTTCTCATTCCTTGGAACAGATTTTAGGCCACTGCATGATAGCTACAGATTTTTAAACATGCATGAAAAAACATCGTGATTGAACCCCCCCAAGTCTTAAAATATATGAAATATTATTTTTGTCTTCTTATTTTCAAATATTTTGTTTGTTTTTCTTTTACATTGCAGCAACGCTGTTCATTCAACTGCATGGAGAAGTATCTGAAGATGACCCAGCGAGTATCCATGAGATTTCAGGAGTACCAGGTCCAAGAAAATGAAGGTCTCATAGCTCAACAAGCCAAGTTCGGTGGTAGATAGTACATGCTATGGACCAGACATAATTACGTTGAATTATTAACAGTGTTGTAGTCAAGTCCAGCTTCGGCCATGTTTCGGTGGCCTTGACCTGTGTACAAAACCTATGGAATGTGATATTTTTCAGCGGCTTCACGATTAAGATTTGCTGGCCTCGACTATATCATTGATTATTATTATTGAAAATATTGTAAAGAGGAGATGAGTTTAGACACCATGTAATGCAACCGCACATTGACTATTCCAATGTTGCTTCCTAATGGTGCTTTGAGGATCTCCCAATGTTCTGCATCGATGAAGTTGCTTTTATTCTTTGTAGTTAAATCCTACTAGCCCATATGCTGAAAACTATAATAGCTTTTTATGTTAAAGAGAGGTATGTTGATTGTCATATCAAATTTAATTGGTTAGAATAACTCTTTGTTTGCTTTCCCAGAAGTCTCTCTTAAATTTATTTGTTCACAGTCAGATTTGGCAGACATGAAAGCAATGAGTTGTCCTTATTTGGATTTGTTAGAACAATCAACATAGCTTTCAGAGTATGACATCTTTGCCCCTTTAATAGAAATATGCAACTTACCGAATTAGGATATAATTGATTACTCAGACTTGAAATTTGTTTTGATATATGATGTGACAAGGCTCTGTGATGTACTGGTACCATAGTAGGTACCGAGGCAATATGTTTTTAACTTCTTGTCCTTCACCTCACCTTGAATATATATTAATCAGCATATAAATTAATAATATAAGCATTGTGTACCTCTATGCTATGAAGTGAAAATTTGAACTCGTATTCTTCTTCATGATGTATGACATTCATTTCAATGTACAGAAGAACCTTTGCTTTCCAGTGTTATAGTTAAAACCTTGAAATCAGATTTCAATTCATTTTATTGTTGGATACCCTCTTTGTACCCGTTTTCTATAAACTTAAATGATTACGTAGATTTACTCTCTTAATCACAATTTCCCTTCGTAATTTTCCATAAGTTTCAATGAGAAATAAGGAAGAAAAATAAAAAATACCTAAAGACCATCTGCTGTAGGGTGAAAATTTGTTTTAAGAAGATTTATCCATTGTGTTAGAATGTAAAAATACAAAATTAACAATAAAATACAACACATTTTGCACATGTCATTGAAAAGGTGACATAACTATCAGTAGATGACCTCGAAGCTAACATGTTGAAGTGAAAGCAAATGAGCATAGTTTCTATTCAAAATTGGATGCTTTTATTATCTGTGCAATGTTTGGTACAATAATGTCAATTTTGTATGCATACCCAATTGTTTAGAGACTTGTTTTCTTTTTAGGATAGAAAACCTCCAAATGTGAGTTTTGCTGCAGTTTTCACCGAAATTAAAAAAACAACAACTTTGCTTTCAACATTTATGGAAGGTCAGAAGGAAGAAAAGCTACTGAATGTAATACATTTATCTTTATCTTGTACAGTATTACTCTTTGATTTATTGCCAATAGTAGCAATAGAGCTATTTCTTGGTTGCTAAATTTATGCTCATTACAGTTACATGTATGAGAAATACAGGTGCCAAAGTTTGTCTGTTTACGGGACCTAAAACCAATACCAAACTATTGAAAACTATGAGACATGTGTTTTGTTATAAAGCATTAGGATGTTCAGTTTAACATTTTACCATGTATGCTTTCTCAGATGGAATCTTGTATTTTCTCTGTCTTCTTTAAGTTCTTTGTTTCACAGCTGCTCGTCTTAAATATGATGAGATTGTGTTCTTATTGAATGCAATATTTTTATGAATAATAAAAAAGGAAATGAACTGAACTTCATAATTACAAGTATTTATTTGTGATCAGTTTTTGTGGTGAATACATCTATTCAAAATTTAAAGGTAGTGTTTAACTGTTATTGATCAAAATAAGAAATGAAATGCAAAAAAAAAAAAAATGCAGTACTTCTTATTAAAACTCAAAACTACACCAACTACACCCTCAGAGATGCCAACTGTTCCGTTTTTGCCGTATTTTTTCTGTTTTTTCGCTATGAATACGGCAGTACGTTTTTTGTATGTTTTGTTACGTTTTTTTATTTTTTATTTTTTTTTTAGTGATGTTTTTCTTAATTTCTGATCATGGGCTTTGTGTCGTAAGTGTATCATGCACCTACATCTTAAAACGATGCACGCAGGATGGTGATACGGGCCCCAAACTGCGCACATTGCGAACAACCCATGTGTAATGTATGCACGTCGCGCTCCGATCCGGGTACGTATACTGGTACTGCCTGGGTTTTTTAAGCTGCTCGATTGGGCGATATGTTAAGTTGAGAGATTTTTTCAAAAATACTGTTTTTTGCTCTTAAGAATACTTTTTTTTGTTGAAGAAGGTTGGCATCTCTGCACCCCCCCCCCCCCCTCCCAAAGAAATTTTTTTTTTACAAATCAGGCTATATTTTTTAATAGTTCCTCAATTTCAGTTCTGTAGAATATGTTTCCCAATTACAGCTTATTTTTGAAAAGGAAATAGGAAAGTAAAATATATTGGTGCAATAAAAATCTTTATAAAATTAGTAAAACTACCTTTAAATAATTTGCATTAATGTGCCAGAATGCCAGGAAGTTAATTTCAAGGTAGAGTACAAAGTTGACTGATTATTTTATAATGAATATATCTTGGATACCACTTTGATTCGTAGGCATTTTTTTTTTGCATTTTGAAATATTGACTTAAAAAAAAAAACTTTTTCTGAAGTGAACAAGATATTCAAGAGAAAAGGGCCAAAACAATTCTAAATTGGTTATAATATACTTCACGATTCAATTTAATATATCCATATGCATGATCTTGATAAAAATTTGGTTTACCTTGGACGGTAAGGTTTGACCTTTTACACAAAAAAGGATAAAACCCAGAAATCAAAGATGCAACATTCAAACTAGGCCTATTTACACATCCCAAACACCATTTTGAAAAATTGTCCACTTTTTGGTGTCTACCATTTTACATTACTGGAAAAATACATACAAAACTGTTGAGGTTCGCTCCTACTGTTTTTTTTTTGTGTGAGTAGAGTGCGTTCCGAGACTCCTCGGTGCCCTGCATGCGCTAGCAAGGAGGGTCATGTGAGCAAAAAGTGGTATCTTACCAAAAATCTGTGAAACTTTGGCAGGCGTTTAAAAAACCACACTCCAGAGGTGGATTTTTGCGATTTAGATTTTTCTTGTCGTGTTTGCCGACAGTTGTAATGTAACTGCCGCAGAAACACCAGAATGTGAGAAAAATCAACAATTTTTGGTTGCAGTGTAAATGCAGCTACTGTAAAAGTAGAAAAATATTAGTCAAAAGAAAATATCACCAATCAGTTTACAACTTGTTTATCATGAAAATTAAGTATCTTTAGATTTATCAAACACAAATACTTCAGATGTTACTGTACTCGATATGTACATAGATCATTCTGTTTATAAATAAATTGTCATTCAGAAAAAGAAAAGCAGCATTGACAACCGTTTGTATGAAGAGACTCTGTAGAAGAGTTGTGTTTTATTATAATCTATATACAATCTGCAAAGTAAAATTTACAATATCAGTATATCAATACACCAATTAATTCTATGCATGAATATGATCCTTCGTACGAGTTAAATATAAATTCTGAGTAATACATGGTTAATAAATCTAAGATAGGTAATACATATTTACAGATATTGCATCAAAAATACATATTGAAATAAGGCACACAAAAGAGAACTTAAAAACTTGTAAAATATACTTCATATCTGATGGAAAAATTGGAACATGAATCAAACTTAATTTTTCACATATCAATATTTGCATACTGATTTAAACAATATTTGCATTCTTGAAGAACATCATTACAAAAATAAAGTTGCTAAATCATGATTACCATCTGTCCCTGATATGTTCATATAATATCAACTTAATTTGTCTATTATGTCAAAGCATAATCAGAAATAATACTGTGATTAGTCGAACAGGATACACTGTACCTCTTTTTTCTCATTGAGGACATTGTTAATATATCAATTCTTTTAAAGATTCAAACACTATTTGTTCATTACTGGAGATGACCAAATTAACAAAGCGGACATAAATCTGAAAAGTAGAGCAGAAAACACACCCCCAAAATAAAAGCCACTACACATGTATGTATCCTACTTATAAAATCAATAAACTTTTGATTGTGAATATCTTATTACCATGGAATCTTATCGAACTGTCAACATAATTTTGAAACATGCTATTTATACCCCCATGTTGTTATGGACGTAATGCATAATATTTCACATGAGAGTCTCGCCGGGGCCAGGAAGGTGAACCACCTGTTCTTCCACTCTGCCATTCTCCCCATCACAAAAGAAGTTCATGAGCCATACAACCATCTCGAGAGCTCTACCATCGATCAATCGCAGCCTATGGTTATGGATGGAAGCGAGTCAAGGAATAAAAGGGTGGCAAAGTAGACTTCACATGTTGAATAGAGTTTAACAGATTAATGACATTACCAGGTGATACCCCCCTCCATCAATTCACCCACTTTTTCCTCTCGCATCCATCGATCAATAAGAGACTGGGGGATGTCTGATGGCGTCAGAACCTGGCCAAATCCTGTCTTTTGAGGGATTGTGCACTCTTTATATTAAAAGCTTTCTATTTGTTTCCTGGACATTGTTTTTGGAAGAGTTATTTGGGTTATGGAGAAAATATTTTCATCAAATGACACAGGTAAACTTCACATTTGCATCAAGCTTGCCCTTAGATTATATATTGATTTAAAGACTCAACTAATTTCTTTAAATCATGATTTGTCAAGTATCTTTATGCACAATCTGTCCAAAAATCAATCATAAGATTCTCTACCTATTTTTTACCAAGTGATCTGAATGTAAGAGAAAAAGAAAATCTACTATGATGAGAGAGAAAGGAAACCAAAAATGAATAAATGAAATTGAAAATGAATAAAACTGAAAGCATAATAGGTAATTATTGAAAGAAAATGAATGGAGATACAGGTAGTTGTAGTCGAGAAAAGCATTCACAAATGGACTATACAATATATTTTTTGTTTACATTCAAAATTGCCACTCATATTTTCCATTTCTAAAATTACAAAGCTTTGCAATACACAGGATAATGTGAAGCTGTTTGTTTTTAAAACAGAATGGTGCATTTTTTGTTGTTGCTCTTCTCTCTTTTCATAAACATTAATATGCCCCTACCCTCCCCACTCCCCCAGTTCTGGACATTTACCTCAAATTCTAACTGTTCATTTTTAAATTGGTATACAATATATTCCTTGAAAATAAGCATGGGGAGGGGGGGGGGGGGGGGGGGGTGTGAACCTGATTCTTTTTTAAGGATGAAAATCAACCATTTTGGGAACAAATGCATTATTCAAGAAAAGCAGCACACTTTGTAATAGATCACTGCAAAACATGATCACAAATACAAAACTTTGGAAATTGTTACTGTGACGTGTCAAGCCTGATGTTATATCTAAGAAACCTATGAGATGCTATTACTTGTAGTAATATCAAGATGAAACAATGAAGAAAGTAGTCTATGCCAGGTATTGCAATGATATCATAATACATAGTTATTGCTTTAAAATCAAAATACATGGCGAGGCCAAGAAAGTCTAGGAAACAAAATAGGACGGATCACATAATCATAGGAATGATTTTCTCTCTAGCCCAACAAAATGAGAACTAGATTTAGGGTTTCTTTGAAATCAAAACCAAGTAAAATGCCAATTAGATGTAATGCAGATTATTGTATGGTGCTATAATTGATATAATCATGAGAGCCTAAAATGTTAACCTGTTAATTGTTATGTGCTTTGAGCTACATGTGCACATTTATTGTTTTATACATATCTGCTTTCTCTTTCTTCTAAACTAATTCCTTTACTTCACCTCTTTTTATCACATAACGACTTGGGAATCATTTGTTTTCTAGGATACATGCATGATTTTTTTTCTCCTAAAAATAGATCCAGAAATTAGATCTTGCTCCATTTTCCTCACGATTAATATTTAATCAAGCTAACATGATTTAAAAAATGAGCTATCTTTAATGTACAATAAAACAGCATTAAACCTATTATGATACTATATACCTCTTCCCTGCATCCACATATCCCATTGCATATTGATATCCTTCCACACAACTGTTAATAAGTGATTATCAAATACAGTGCTGAATTGGAACATGCATCCCAAAACCAAAAATACAATAAAAACAGAATAAAAAGCACTGCCCCCAACTCCCAATCCACTATCTACATCAATAGAAGTGGTAGATGACATAACTAAATAAATTTCAACAAGTGCCTTGGATTATTGCTAAAATTGCCAAATGTTTTTTTTTCCAACATGAAGGTACTACCATTATTTACTCAGACAAGATTAACTTGTCTAGCTATTAATAATGGGTTGACCAGACTTGTATTTTTGGGATCACCCTGTATTTCCATCATTTGTCCCTTGTCCTGCATCAAACCTCCCAGGGATACCATTCATTTTCTCTATTTCAAAATTATATTTGAAATTAGAGAATATTTCAACTTCTGATATTTTGCTTTCCCACTAAGTTTGCACACTGGAAAGATCTTAGTAGCGCAAAAGATGTACATTCTTTCCTTCAAATACTTAGAATTTATGAGCCGAGACATTGCTTGGTGTATCTCCCAAGACTCCTACGAATGATCCGTCGTCTAAAAGGATGTGTTATGGACACGAGAGAACAAATTGCGATGGTGGATCCCTGGTAATCAGAAGGGGCCTCAAATGCCCCATGTTCCAAAATTTAAAATCTGGTCACCCTGACTGATAAAACATTATTTGGAACACATTGTCTTACATTCCACTATCATTTCTTCATGAATTCATTTTTCAAATAAATATCAATACACACTTTCATATATTGCATTCAAATTTCTAAGCTTTAAAAAATATATCCAATGAATAACCTTGATACTAAAATATATGATATATATCTGAGGCATATACCGAACATTATATAATACTATGATTTGGAGAAAATTGCATGCCTCAACAATTTAAAGAGGGGTTCTACATTCAAAATATATTTTCATTTTGTTCATCATTCAAATATACATTAGTGTACAGTTAATGTACCGGTACTTATTATTTTACACAAGTCAAATAAATACCTGAATACAATCATAATGATAATATTTTTAAAAAACATTGCTCATTCCAGTTCACATCACATGCAGGAGCTGTATTAAAATATTCCTTAATGGTGGAATTTCATATAATTTGAGTAAAAATATCCAATATAAATATAATATGCTCCTAAGAATATAATTAATATGCATCACAATAGGATGTATTTCTCTTCCCCCTGTTTGTATAGGTCTCTCAGTGGGAGTCAGGGAATGGTATCACATGGTATCACATGGTATCACATGGTATCACATGGTATCACATGGTATCACATGGTATCATATATCTACATTATGCACTTTCTCCCAATGGGCCTTCTTATCAAACAGTCTGTTCATAATAGTACTGGAAAAGTATTTCACACAAATTTCTTTTAAAAATGTGTACTGTAAAACTAGTTGAATAAGGACACTGGGGCGAATAGGGACAACATTTGACAAGCTTTTGTCACCCCCCTCTCCCTAAAAATAGATAATGCAGACCCTTTCTATTTCTTTCAGTCAAATTCTTTCAAATTCATTCAAATTACAATATGATGAGGGTCCACATTATTATCAGATTGTGAAAGGGGAGGGGGGGGGGGGAGACATTTGACCTGATGCCCTTTTTCACCACATTGAGAATTGATCTCAATTGAGAGACTGCACTGCATAGGTGGCACTGGCCCCATAGCATGTGACAACCATGGAATGAATCTCTTCCACAATAACTGTCAATGCTGGGTCAACTATCAACTATCTGCTCCCTGCTGTGGCATCTTCACAAGAATAATTATTGCAATTAAACAATTATGGTAAAGATTATTCTAAAATTGAAGCACAGACTGTTATAAGTATATTTAATTTCACTTAGAGTGCCTCGAGAGCCAAGCTGAGGCTGATACTTGTGCTATACAAATGCATTGCCATCATTAACATATTCATTCATCATTACCATCATCATCGTCATCATCACCAGCATCATCACCAATGACCACTACTACACTACACTATACTTTGAAGTAAAAGAATGTCATGTAACATGTATGTCTAATTATAGAAATACATGTACCGGTAACTTTCAATATGCAGATCCCAGTCTAACGGATGTTTGTTGACATCACTGTTTGAGTTGCTGTAGGGCATACGTTTTGTACATGTGCTCTGGTATTAAAGTGTGTGGGCTAGTGTTAATATTGTGCAACTGTGAAGTAAGGGTTAGTCAATGTGCATTCTCTTTACACATACTATGAAATCTACTAAAAAGAGATCTTTTGCTGTACACTGCCCTAGCAGCCAACTTACACCAACTTGAACTGTAAAACATGAGTCAAGCACCATTTAGAATGTAAAACAGTTTATGAAATAATTAGGAGTAATACCTGCTTTTTTTCTTCAGCAACATGTACGCCTACTTCTGTTTGAAGCAATGGAAGTCTAGTAAAGACCATGGGTGGTATTCTGAAAATGATGTTATCGTTTAGAAAATGAGATACTAATTCTCATTACAAATTAAAATTAGGACAAGTAATTGGTTAATGTCAGTGCAAAGATGACTGTGTAGGCATACAAGACATCTGTTAGTTCAGCTCTCGAGTTTGTTATGACAACTGAGATAAATTTTCTTTCCTAACATACAAGATAACATCGCTTTCAGAATTCGGCTCATGTCTTCACTGAAACCATTATTTTGGCAGTTTGGGCAAATGACAAAATCAGTTCCTTAGATAGAAGCCAACTGATTATCTAATTACGAGATGTGATATTGTGCTTGTATATACATGCATAGAACCTACATATCATCCAAGCACCTCTGTGTGTCTTTTGGGTTCTGTACTAAAGAGCTTTTCACCATAGTCAGGGTTCCTGCAAAAGGCATGTGCTATACCTACCTCACATTAAGGTGTACTTTTATAACCTTCTACAGAACTTCTTCTTATCTACTTGTTCTACAGACCAAGTTCTTAAGATCAAGTTATACTCCCGCATTACGGTCCTGGGCGGAATTATAGTCCTGTTAATACATTATAGACCTGGTCCTACTATATGGGACAGCACTTGGCCTCTGCTTTCTTCCTTTGTTTCTGCTGGCTCTGGAGTGCATCTTGTTGCCTCTTCTCCTTCATAGCTGTCAGGTAGTCCTGGTCCTGATGTACTGAGATATGTTCCTGAGGCTTCTGGCCCTCGGAGGTCAGCTGGAGGATGGTCTCCACCAGGTATGACATGGCATCAGCTGAAGTGAGATGGATGGTACAAATACAGGAGGTTAAAGGTTATGCAGAGGCTTGATCAATGTATAAAGGGTGAAACTAATACACCCTTTCACGGTTAAGGCCGCCATTTTAATTTACAAGAAAACATTGCGCCATCAATGTTTTTAGTTGCGCATGTATTGTTGTGTCACTATCTGCACCGTGAGCTCACATCATTTTGACATGGGCGCCATTTTAGATTATTTTTATTAAGTAATACAGAGATTTGATAAATAGATGGTAAAACTAAATATGTCATTATTATTTTGTTTGAGTAATGCAGAGTTTCATAAATTTATCTAGAGATTAAAACTAACATTGATTTTCCTTCAAAAATAATTAATTTTTGGAATCTGGATGCACTATGAGGCTAGAAACTAACCTCTAAAAAGCTCACTCTGGAACAATGGCATTTTATTAAAACCACATCTTTAGTGTTGATTTTTTTTTAAAGAATATCTATCTGTCCCACTGAATATCTTGTGTAAGGGCAGAGTCACAAAATTTGAATACTGGTACAGATATGTCAGTACAGTGTATATACAGTAATAGCAAACTAGTGTATATACAGTAATAGCAAACTACTGTATCATTCAACCAGATCAATGTCCTTGGCCAACACTGTGTAATGACCTCAGAAAATGACCACTGAGTAAAGAGCATACAGGAGGTGCAAATGGAGGGCAATGATGTTTACAAGTGATTAACTTGTCTTTAACAAATATATTCAAGAAGTTGTCAACACCAACAAAAAGGATCTTAATTTTAATAAGCTATACCTGGAGTCTAGCTCACATTACAATACATTTACAACACTACATTCAATATATAATTCAATAAAAAGAACATGGAATACACCTACAGCAAAAATCTAATTCAAAATATTTATACAAAGTATTCATAGAAATGCATGCACTACACTGTAAAGAAAGAAATAAAAGGGGAAAAAGATAGAAATGAGAAAGAGGATATGGGAAAGGGATCACACTTTTGAATATTATGCATATTTTTAGGAAAAGAGGACATTTAAAAAAAAAAAATTTTGGTCTCGAAATTTGAAAATTTGACATTTTGTTCAGTTGGGGGGGGGGGGGTAAGGTCACCTTTTTTAGGTCAGCCATTGACATAATTATTTTTTTTTTAAATTTTTTTATTAAAAAAAAAATAAACTAGATGGAATTTTGACTGCGTGCAGTCGAAAATGATGCCTCCGCCATAGAGCAATTTAAACAAGTTTGGAGTTTAAATCTCCAGTGGTTCTTGAGATATCATGATAACAATCTCAATGTATAGAATTTCATAAGTTGACCTCTGTGACCCTTGACCTTTGACCTACATGCTCCAAAATCTAATCAGATTGTCTTCCTATGGTGATACACACTATCATTAAGTTTGAAGTTTAAATCTCCAGTGGTTCTTGAGATATTATGATATGGTGATACATACTATCATTAAGTTTGAAGTGAAAATTCTCCAGTGGTTCTTGAGATATCGCGATAACGATCTCAATGTATGGAATTTCATAAGTTGACCTCTGTGACCCTTGACCTTTGACCTACGTGCTCCAAAATCTAATCAGATTGTCTTCCTATGGTGATACACACTATCATTAAGTTTGAAGTTTAAATCTCCAGTGGTTCTTGAGATATTATGATAACAATCTCAATGTATGGAATTTCATAAGTTGACCTCTGTGACCCTTGACCTTTGACCTACGTGCTCCAAAATCTAATCAGATCGTCTTCCTATGGTGATACATACTATCCTTAAGTTTGAAGTTTTTACATCTCCAGTGGTTCTTGAGATATCATGATAACAATCTCAATGTATGGAATTTCATAAGTTGACCTCTATGACCCTTGACCTTTGACCTACGTGCTCCAAAATGTAATCAGATTGTTTTCCTATAGTGATACACACTATCACTAAGTTTGAAGTTTAAATCTCCAGTGGTTCTTGAGATATCGCACTAACAAACTCAATACAAGGAATTTCATAAGTTGACCTCTGTGACCTGTGACCTTTGAACTACGTACTCCAAAATCTAATCAGATCGTCTTCCTATGGTGATAAATACTATTCCCGAGTCTTAAGTTTAAATCTTAAATGGTTCTTGAGATAAACGGTCAAACGGGACGGACGTACGGACGTACGGACGGACAACCCGAAAACATGATGCCTCCGGCACCACCTTTGGTGGCGGAGGCATAAAAAAAAATTAAAAAAGGGGGGGGGGGGGGGGTTTAAACCCAACCCCCCCCCCCCCCCCCCCCTGCGTACGCGCCAGCATCCAGCATTTAAGTATTGGTGTGTACTGCAAGGTTCTGGAATCATCAAAATGATAAGAAATTTGGCCCAGTCTTGGTAAAGTTACAAGCACTGTACACAGAAAGATGTATACATGACTACGTGACACGTGCACGATATCTATCCGGTCCAAATAGATATAATAATTTACCAAATACATCAATTAGTAGGCGGTTTCACTGCAAAATTTGTATCATCACGTATTAGTCAAAATATATTATTTCACATGATTGGTAATAAGAGCTTCCATTTAATATTTTGAGAGGGGGGCATTTCCAAAACTGGTCTTTACCTTTAATAACAAGTTTTGTGATTGGGTCATGAATTTGGTTCAAATGAACATATGCAATCCTACAATATTCAATGATCGTTGTCGCGGTTGAAAATCAGTCTAAAGTGATGAAATAGTGAATAATAGACTCTTTATGTTGTATAGCTCCCTCTCAAGATTGATATTACTTAAGCTTCAAAACAATGGTTCTTGACAAAAATCGACCGATGTTCTATTCCCATTTTGAAGTTATATATCACAAGTGCATATTCCGAGATTTTCAAGGTCGCAGCTACCATTGTATGACCGTAGGCGCTATCATTTATCATATATTATATAGCACCAATAATTTTGATATTTTAATTTCTCGAAATCCTTAGAGTTCCAGAGCCCAATTTTGTCAAAGTTGCTCATTCTAACACTAGGTTTCACAATGGTAATGCAAATTCTAAATTTCATAATCCAATTCTGTTGGAATATTACCAAAACTTTGTATTACCTTTAACATTTTTGTTAATAAATGCATTCTGTTAGCATACATGAAAGGCTTCTGGCAAGTGGTTGAAAGAGCACATGTGCGTGCTGTTTAACCAATCTAGAGGGAGTGCACTATCTTAAACAGATGAAAAGCATGTGACAATCTATACATCGTCTGTTAGGAACAAGAAGGGCATACACTCTGAGTGATATGAGTTAACCTACTGCCTACAGGTACCGGGTGCTTGTTATGCAAAGGTCTACGGGAGTGAGATAATTCAGTTGGGCAACGAGTTAACACCCTTTTGCTTCCATACAGATGACCTTGCAATAAAACTTGTCCACAACTACAGTATTATAAGTCAGAAGATCATTTATTGAGAACAAAGTACATCATAATAAATCTTTACTGTTCAACTTTATATGGTTTAGATTAGTGCTGTAGTCAAACGTTTAACCGTCCGGTATCCGACCGCCCATGGCGGATTCCGTTTTCAATTGGACGGTTTCGTTTTCCCGATTTTTTTTTTTTTTTTTTTAAATTTTTTTTTTAATAATTTTTTTTTTTTTTTTTTATAATTTTTTTTTTTTTTTTTTTTTTTTAAAGTTTCGATTTATGCCCCTCCACCTGGCACTATGCCTGGCAATGTCTCCCAGCTCAGTAATCTGTGTGTTGACTCACCACTCCAAAACTAGAACAACAGTCCAATTTGTCTGTCATCTTGGTTTGAAAATAATCTTTGTAATAGATCTCATCATCTCAATATGTAGTTTATAATAATAATTCATCCAACTTTTACACATGGTTCTATCCTAGGTCCTCTACTGTTTTTAATTTACATTTATGATCTTACACATTCTTCTAAAAACGACATTGTTACTATTATTTGTGACAAGTTCCCCATCACAAATCGGCCCCTTTAAATGCACCTCGCAGTTAAATGAAAGTCCTTCCCGCTTTTTCACACGGACCTGCTGCCGAGAGAGTCGGTAAAAAAAAACTAAAAAAAAAACGATTTTTTTTTTTTTTTTTTTTTTTTTTTTTTTAATCGTTTAACCGAAAACCGTCCGGTTTTGACTGGCGGTTAAACGGAATTGGAGATATCCGTGATGTTACAGCACTAGTTTAGATTGAAAAATAGAGTAGTGTTCAATATTTTCTAAACCTAACCTAGATACAATTATGCAGAAGCAACAGCTCATTATTCTAGTCACCCCCCCCCCCTTTTTGTATTGATCAACACAGGTGCGTTTGTTTTGATCAAAACATGTGCATTTGAATGTATCAACACATGTGCATTTTTATCAAGGTGCACTTGTTGGCTATCACCCTGGTTGACCTATAGCAAGATTTGAATAATCATTTCAAACCTAATTCAGTAATTCCCAACAAAAATATACTTTGATGCCATAACTGTAATAAAAAAACTATTCCCTAGGGATCATTATCAAAACTGCTTAAAGTAGTCACCCAAAGAAAATTCAAGACAACTGATTATTATGGACAAATTATATATGGATGGAAAGATTTTCTCTTGAAAAACACGAATATTTGCTGAAAAATCATAGAGATATCATGGAAAAGGCGTAAAATGTAATTTTATGGCTAGCTGTATCTCGTTGTGACGTCACAAATCTTGACGCTCTACGGAGGACCACTGAAGGCAGAAAATATGGATCTCAAAATTAACATTTTTTTTTAGAGATGATTACTGTGGGCCCCAAACTATTTTGAAGAGGGAATCTTCCAATACCAATCAATCAATATATGATATCGATAAATCTATTCTAAACATTCTGCACCTGCAAATCTTTCCTGTATTTTGTTATTGACTTTTATCAGTCATATTTTCATCAATATATATGCCATTGTCTATGATTTACGAGATGTTAAACTGACGTAATCATTTACAAACACCTGTTCATTTTCCATACTATCATCAAAATACCAAAAAATTATTCTTCTGTTTGCATGACCTCTCAGACCGACATTTTATTTCTGATTAAATACTTTTCGATACTCCTCTCACTTTTTATTCTTCATTCACTTATATTGCCCTACTCTTTGAGCTTCAGTAAATAAGTTTTAAAAGCAATGACCAATGTAAGTTCAGTACAAACAAAATGTGACAAAGAGGAATTAATAAGTAAATAAAATGAGGAAAATAATAAAAGTGGAGAAAGTACAAAAGGAAGACAATTACAGATATTTTCTTGTATCAGAACATTAAATCAAACTGCTATGTAATTTATACGGCTCACAATGCATGCAAAAAAAATATCACATGGAGCAAATACCAACTTCGTGAGTGCAATAAAGAAGAGAAATAAAAAAAGAGAAATAAAAAAAGATAATAAAAAGTGACAGTGCTAAAAGTGAAAATATTACATCCACATTAATGCATGTGCTGAATACGGTGCAAATCAGTGCGAACTTGGGCAATCTAATTTCATGTACATCTGTTGCATACTACAGTGGTGTACAATGTAATTCACTAAGTTATGAATTATGAATAAACCCCCTTCACTTTTCAAAACATGCAATCGACAAGTGAAACTTTCTATCAATAGAAAGTGATCAATGCCGAGATCTCTATTCTAAATACCGGTAGGCTTTAGAGTATTGACTAGACCTTGTAATTTTTTCTATAATTTAACAATCATTGTAAGAGTTAGTTTTCACTATAAAAAGATACAACTTACCAACCGAAAACTGTACAAATACATGTAGAACATATTTAACACTGTTCATTTCCTTGTATTAGTGGTAGTTTTGTAGAAAGAAAGGGTGAGAGAGAGAGAGAGAGAGAGAGAGAGAGATAGAGAGAGAAGAAGATAGGAGAAGAGAGAGAGTGATGAGATGAGAAAATATAGATGGTCCTACTTACTGACATTGGTGTCATCCTTAGCAGATGTTCCGAACCAGCCGATGAACTTGTTTTCTTTGCAGAAATGATCCAGCATGTCTGCATCTAACACTGTATCTGGCAAGTCACACTGAGTAGGGAGATGAGAAGAAAAAATTGAAAAGTTTACAGTCTTGCAAATAAAATTGGAAAAGACCTTCCATCATGTAAAATATTTACACTAATAAGGAGAGAATGGTTATTTACCGGTATTCATATTCAAAGGAAGGGACACAGAAATGTTACATGTATAAGTCTGGTTTGACATTGGCTGTTGCCCAAAATGGACCAAGATGGACCATCGGGCGACTATACTAGACTGTCTAATCTGAGTAAGGCAAGACAAATAATGGCTCATAACATTACATTTTAAAAAGTGAGAGTAACTTGAAGAAAAAAAAAGGAGAGATGGGTCTGAAAATTGTGATGGGGAATGAGAGTCACATGAGTATCTTTCAAATTTCAATTTCAGCAACCAAATTCAAACTCGGTCAAATATCTTAGTAGGCGCTGAATCACGTTACAAGCTTCAAGTAACAAGGTGTTACACACTTGTGCTACAATTTTTTGTATTATTACTTTTTCTTTTTGAGAGGGGGGGGGGGGGGGATTTCCATTCATTCTGTTTGCATTTAGTAATGCTCTCATGCACTTACCTTATTTGCTAGTAGTAAGAGAGGCACTGGTTGCTCATTAGCTAACATCACTTTTTCATGAACATCTGTTGACCACTATGCATCATCAGATAAAAACAGAAACGAACAATTGAAATCAATAAACATGAATAAAACCTAAATATATCTTGAAGTAACAATAGCAGCTTAAGAATATGTTGGTTTAGATACAAACATACTTGAGTTTTACATGGATATATATATAGGGTGATGCCTATTTATAAGATGTTTAGAATTGAAAGAGTGCAGTGCAGTGAAAGTGAAACACAATATGCCCCAAGATTTACTGGCAAAACATTGAATTATGTATGCATGATGAAACTACTTTTAGCATTATTTGGACCATTGTAAAAAAAAAAGTTGAAAGCTATATAGAGAGAGAGAGAGAGAGAGAGCGAAAATTATCATGGTAAATTTCTTTATTTCTTTTTTTACATTTGATTTCTTGTAAAGATGTGCACTCCTGATGGTCATTTCAGCATGTCTAGACTTATAGTGATTTCTAAGAAAGCATAGTACTCTTATACAAGTATAACACCCTGCACACGGCACAAAAGTACTGCACAAAGTATGTAAATACTCTATTTAAGAGGCGGGTACTCAACTGGAAAAAGAATCTGCAATAAAGCAGATTCAGACACTGGTTGACTTCCAATTTCAATCAATAATCCACCGCCCAAGACAATTTTCCTTTTCTCATAAGAATTAATCCAAGGATACATGCCAGATTTAAAGCTTAAAAATCCTTTAATAGTGCTGTATTCAATGGCAGGGGGGTTACCTCGTACCCTCTCTTGATCCAAACTGTAACGCTACTTTCCTACTGATGGCTGTGTATTAACCCTTTTATAGATAACAAAGTCATTAGTCCTATGTAAAATATTACACTTAAAGTTTATGCTAAGTTTCTTCCTGAATGAAATATGGTACATTTTGAAATCTGTTCTTACAGCAATGTATGGTAGACATGTTAGCAAATTGTTAATAATAAACTGACTAAAGGCAAAACCCAAATTTTGGCTTTAATATTAAAAGTTTATTCATCACAAATGATTGCAATAACCTAATGGTACATAAAGAGGTTAACATGAGTTGAAATTGGTTCACTTTTTGTAAAATCAAAGTTATACACATGTTCCATTCAAAAGCTGAGAGAAACCTCATTTTTAGGAAAAACACATAAGACGATCATCCATTTTGAGCTGGAAGGTAGCATATGTGCGTGCGATTGTGCAAATGCTCTACAAAGCAGGGCAATCTCTACTCTTTTAAAGCTACAGTGATGTCAACATGCCTACCTTTAATACCGAGTCAAATGTGGCCGGTCTAGAAGGAAAGAGTGATACATGTAGATGTGTGAGTCATGCAGTATCAAGTCATACATAAGATGGGCATTCAAAGAGCATTCAAAAGCCAGTATGCATAACAGCGTACCAACTTTAAAATCGGAAGATTCAATATATTAATAATTTTTAAATACCGTAGAGCACTACATGTCGAGCCCCTCAACCCCATTGAAAATATATTTCTTTAGAAACTAAATATTCAAATAAAATATTATGTCAAAAGGAATAATTTTGTTAAGATTGTTTGTTTTCGCAGAATGACGAGTTTGACACTTGGAACTTTGTAAGTTAGTTGACCAAAATATAAACCAAGTTTAACTTTACAAACCAGTCAATAGTACAACATTACTACCTTTCTGTCTTTTTCAAAAGAAAATATATTCAGGATGAATGTACATGCATTCTAGGTATCTAGTCCATTTCAAATTGATTGCTTTATGAAATTGGACTGAAATTGAGTAGATGGATCCCTTTTTGTGTACTGTGTTTCTTCATTCTCATAAAGACTCACTTTTCCCTTTATTTTGTCCAGATTACCTTTATGTAGATATTATATTGTATGATTATCTTTGTAATGTATGTTATTTTATCTTTATATGTATGCAATATTGTATGTTATTTTATCTAAATGTTTTTTTGTGATGAATGAAATAAATTTGATTATCTAAGATATATAAAAATAAATACAAAAGTGAATGAATTGCAGTTCCCCTATTCCTTGACTTTATGCCCTGAGCAATACATTCTTACACATACATTGACAAATTGTTGTACTAACTCTATTACTCTAAATTATCATTATACTTCATAACTGTATATATCACATGAAAATACATACTGTAGTGTACATGCACAGGCAAGCCGCAAGCAAATACTAGTACCGGCACAAACATAACTGTTCTTTAAGTGCATAGTAGGTGAATCCAATCATGTCGTTTTTCAAAAGAAATCTGGCATGCATAGCATATACACCTGTATGTACATATTGCAAACATATAGTTGTCATTTGTTCATATCGTTTGGAGCCAGAAGGTATTAACTCACATACAAAGAGTTAACAACCGTCTTGCTCTGATTCATCAATACCGTGGGTACCGGTATCCTATTTTAATATGTAGCTTATAGTTATACCGTCACATTCTTATTTCCAAATAAAAACAAATACATTGTAAATTCATGGGCATTTATACTGCATTTATTCATTTAAAAGCACTTGCTCATCTAATACGAGACATAATAAACCAAGTGTATAAGATTATAAATATCTTACCTTGACAGGTCAAATACTATTACAGCAGCAATGCTGAAATTGGAAGGAAAAATCAGATTTCATATATTACCATAATCCCCATATGATGTCACTGCTACCAAGTACAGATTTAACATTATAAAATGGGTTCTACAAATGTTGGCAATCTTATTGGTCAAATGACACCATGTGACTGTGCATCATTCTTTCCTACCATACCAATCGTGCAAGAAATGTCCCTTCAAAAAGTGATAACCCACAGCTGAGAGTGATAATACACAGCTACATGTAAGGTGTGCAATTATGTGCATGCATATCACAGGCAAGTACAAAATTAGGATTCGATGAAAGGCACATGGTAATAATACCAGTGGCAAATTTATTGATGTGCACACCAAGACTTACATTACCCTGTTTGGCTGAGCTTTTGTATTGTGATGACATTCAATGCAAATGGCTGTGCCCCCCCCCCCCCCCCCACCTTCCCCCTGATTGTTCATTTCTTCGAATTTTTATCAGGTTTGTTGCTTGTTTCTTGACTTTAATTTTATATTGTACACAACCGTTTTATAAAACAAATAATTAATTTTCTGAAGATTGTGATTTAAAAGACTTTGAGTAGTTGGTGTGTATTTTTATAATCTGGATGAAAGAAGAGATAACTTACAAGAGTACTATAGAACTACTTCGTTGTGACGAGAGTATAAGGTTTTGGGGTTTTGTAAAAAATAAAAAAAATTGGCACAAGTGGCAAACAATACGTTTGATATTCTAGTAGCAAATGTAAGACTACATGTACATATGTATCTCATCTCTTATCATTTAAATGTGGATATAAAGTTGATTTCCGAGAAAGGGCTTTGTCATATTAAAATGTTTGAAGAAGATAAAAGCTTTAAGTATAAAACCTGAATTCAAACCTGATATAAACCTGATGACAGAGCACTATATCTATAAAGGATTGATTGACCCGACCCTTTAAAAAATGTGGAAACACTTCATTTACAATCATAAACTCTTTCACTTTGTTTTAATTTGTCTATGAATAGCACCTGTGATAGATTATTTAATGCATACAGGAAATAATTAATATTATCATGAAATATAAGGAGAATGTAACCAAATACTAGCACACATCTTAGCAATTTATGAAGCCATTTACAGTAAAATTAAACCTCCCTGGGATTCCAACATACAGCAACATTCATAGCTATACTTTCTGTTTTACAACACTAACCCCTTGTATTCAAGTTTTCGATTGTTGAATCAAATAATTATATACATGTACTTCATTATACAAGTGAAACAGACTTTTTAAATACACATTTGGTAGTTCATGAATACTTTTATGTACTTACGCATATTTATAGTAGACTCTTGTCATGTGACCAAACCTCTCATGACCAGCAATGTCCCTGTATCAGATTGAGTGAAAATGAATTCATGCAGTTAAATATTGAACATATTAGAAAACATGTGAAAATAATATTATCATTTATTAATAAAATGATATAACCAAATACATGTAATACATACATTATCTATTTGAATGGTGATTTCAATTCATCTAGATCTAACTCTCTCAATTCAAATTCTTAATTAAAGAAAAAAAATCATACATTATCTCACCACAATTGTAAATTAACTCTTGTATTCTCATCCCAGTCTAATGACTTCAAAGCAAAGTCAACACCTATTGTCAATTTGTAGTTTGGTGAGAAGTAACCTGGAAAAGTATCATGATAGAAAAAAAAAGTATAATGAAGTTACATAGCAAAGTAAGACTAAGGAAAGTAGATTTCCTTTACAATTAAACACACACACAAGCACATGCCCACACACAGAAATATAATAAGACAAATTAAATCTATCAATGTACATTTTGGGAGTTTAACAGATACTATGCAAGAAAATAAGAACAACAACAAATACAAAATTGCTATACAACATTTCCACAAAAATGTACATTTCAGATCTTTATACTGACATTTTTATGATTTATCGTATCCATAAAATACAAGTTCTAGCAATAAACAAGGAAATCCTACAGTGTGCATGTACATGTATGGTTCTTTTTAATGAATTCTGAAAATATGAACATTTTAAGTTTCCATTTTACTGTCAATAAAACAACAGGTGCCATATTTTTAATCAAACATTATCGCAAAATTAATACCCAGTATGTATACCAAACATTGAGTACAACTACAGGGGGTACTTAAAAAAAAAGAATAATGCACAATATTTTGTTGTAAACCACACATTGGTTCATTCTTGTTATAAAATGCCTGCAGATCACATCCTTATATATACATAAGTACCCACGTTTTTGTATAATGATCATAATGTACTTGACATTGGAGATACCAACTTAAAACCACAAACTTTCTATTACAATCATGTGACTACAATCAGTTTCCTATCGTTTTTTAAAGGGAAATAACACATTTTTATACATGTACAATCTACCAGGATAAATAGGGCTAGGGTTGTGATGTCTACTTTCCCTCTTTTCTTCATGATTATTGGAATCCACGTCCAATGTATTTTGTCAGTCTCTGACTCTCTGTCCCATAAGTTATCAACTATCATGAAATTTAGAACAAATATGAACAATGAAAGTTTGAAACTACAATTTTCCTGTATGCCTGGTGACTCTGGTCTGATTCCATCTATAGAAAGGCTATCACTGAAGTACAATCATCAAAGTTAGATGTCGTAAGTAAATAACTTATCCAGGGACAAAACACTATGGACTTGCCAAGTATTCTATTTTGTGTACATGAATACTAATGAATACTGACCTTCTGTATATCTCCTGATGAGTGATGTCTAAAGGGAGTGGGAAAATCATAAGATACAATCTTTAAAATCATAATAAAACAAATTATCTATAATGAGATTAATATACCTGAGATGTATTGTAATACTAGTAATCATTTAAGCTATTTTCTGTAGGAGCAATTGATTCCAATCATTCCATAATTATTGTGCACTCAACAGAAAGACATACATGGAGTTTGTATTGTTCCCTAGAAAGTATCAAAGATTACAGGAGATCAGTGCAGCAGTGCTGAAAGAAAAGGTTACATCACAGCATAGAATCCAGGCAAACTTATAACAATACAATAATTATTTAAGTATCAACCATGTTTTAATTCTGTAATACTACTACACAGCTTACTATAAATCAAATTATAAGTTATATTCACGACTTGATCCGTTTAGTTTCCGTTTATATTGATCGATTTCGGCTTTCTGTTTCATTCTTGTGTTTTACTCTGATGAGTGCAAGTCGAAAAAGCTTTAGTTATGGCTCTTTTCAACGCTATTCTCCGATTTTTTGTAGTACCAATCATCTTTTCAGATAAATTAAATTCAAAAGCATTTAAAACAATAACAAAAATCAAAATAAAAGCAATGTTTTTGATCTTTGCTAACTTTCACTTTTTGAAACACTTGTCACTTTTTTGTTTTGACTTTTGATGCTTTGAAATCACAGAAAAGGGAAGTATCTTAGGGTGGAATCTTAGAGTGGAATAATTATCTATATCATTCTTGAATAGAAATAGTTAAAAGATAAATTCTAATAGTGAATAATAATAATAATAATAATAATAATAATAACATTTTTTAAAGAAAGTCTTATTTACCTTTCCTGCCACCATGATTTATTCCAAGAAGAGAACAGCATCAAAATAGAAAGAAAAATTAAAAGAAAAGAAACACAACTGTTAGTAAATACTGTAGTTTGATATCTAAGGACTTAAAGACATGATGTACATGTTATGTAATATAGGTATTCCAAATCAGGAACCACATCCACATAATTTACTATGTTTGGAAATTGAAAAGATAAAAAAAAATCATTGGATAAGAAAGGTAATTTAATTACAGTTTAGGCCATGTAGATCTACCTGAACAAAATACCGGTAACAGTTTCCAATCAATAAATTTTGCAACATGACAAGTTCTTTTGCAACTTTTGCAAACAAAAATACAAAGAATACAAATTATCACATCAACTAATTAAATACATAAATAACTTGAAGCTAAATAAACAAACATTAAACAAAATTTACAAATTTAAAGACTACTTCCATTGTTTGAATGTCTGTGAAATAACATAAACCACGCTTTATTTATCTGAAACATTACATGATGCCGTACATCTAGATAAACTAGTCCAAAATTTAGAATTAACTTAATCTTAATACAAAGTCACATACAAAAAATATAAATATGATACAAAAGACAAGATTCTACATTTCCAAATCTTGCCACATTTCTGAACTGCAACCCCCTTCCCATACCATTTACGGTTTGACCTGTAGAAGTGGAAAATAAATAATAATGGTGATATTATTAATAATAATAATAATATAATAAAATAAAATAACTGAATATAATAATAATAATAATAATAATAATAATAATAACAATAATCTAGATTCTATAATAATACAAGATATATAATACATATTAGATAGATCTACTATCTAGATCTAACTAATAAATGATTATAAGCACCTAACTCCAAGAGGCTGGAGCTGGTCAAGTCAAAAAGCAAAGACAAATCCACACACACACACCAGCAGGGGTGCTGGTCCGAGAATAAGGATCGTCCGCACAAACGAGGATCTTCTTCGTAAACGCGGACAGACACTTCCGCAAAAATAAGAAACGTCCGCATTTTCGCTGACGATTCTGATTTCCAGTCCGTGCGCTGGCGATGCGAAAAATGGGTGCTGCAATGATTTTCTTGATTCATTTTACATTGACTTTGTACAGAGACTTTCACGCTATGAGGGTTAAATCCTCGAGAAGAGGGTGAACTGGGGGTATTACGTATTTATTATGCAGAATCCGCTTTTTCACATCGCCAGCACGCGGATCTGGGACCCCTGCAGAGCGCCTAGGAACAAAAGTATCCACGAAAATGTGGACAATCCTTAATTTTTGTGCGCGTATAAAGGATATCCTCGTCTATGCGGACCCGATCCTCATTCTTGGACCAGCGCACGCGCACTGACTGATCAAACACACACACACAAAAATGGATCGATGTTAAAATCGCAGTCATATTCACAATTTTCACAACAAATACTCCAAAGTTTGGCCAAACATGAACATACTGCATGCTACATAGTCAGATAGTGTAACATAGTCATTCATGTCTCACGATTTCTCTGCACTCATAGTCAAACTCAAACGTCACTCATCATAGTTCTGTCGCAGTTATACAGCACATGAGAATGTATGAATGGGACTGAAAGAAGATTGAGTTCGCATACTAACCAACTCCGAATTCCCCGATAACAAGCACTTTATAAAGGTGTTCTACCACTGTCCTTTCGGCCGACGACATTTTTGTTTATTTAACTCTCCAATTATCTCAAATAGTATAAATCCTAATTTATGAAGTTGACATAAAAGTGAGAAAAAAAATAATTGTCATCCAAACTGAAGACATGCAGACTATGTGAACGTAGGCTTGGATAAACTGCTTTCTTTTTCCTTTTTATGTTTCGGCGACACCCTACTCGGAGCTGAGCGAATGTTTACAAAATTAAATTAAATTTTGTAAACATTAAAATGGCAAGCTTGCTGTGGAGAAATGTAAGTAATTTCATGTAATTCGTATGCAAGGGTGTGTCTGATTGGCCTAGTCTAGGTTACCGATTTATGTAAATTTGATATGATGTGTAGACTATGCCAATATATTGTAAGTTAGCCCGACCCGCCTCCATCCGAAATTGTCTCCAGAGTCCAGGGAGCTCCGAGCCCGATGCCGAAGGCGTCGCGTCGCGGAGCTCCCTGGAGTTACAAATTGTGGTCCTATTGAATTGACTATTGAGTATTGTTAATCGAAATTGAAGAGTGATATCATGATGTAAAGACAAGGTAAAACTAAAGTGTGTTCTAAAATATGTTACCCAATCCCTCAACTTAAGCACTCCTACACAATTTCTTAAATCTGTTCACAGTAGAGACTAGAGTTCATCAAGTTTTAGAACATTTAATTTTTAACATGAATAGATCTATTTATATTTTCATCCTTTTTTTTTAATATTTACAATACTGTTTTTAGATGTATGGCCAGGGTAGATGTCTTGCAAGAGGTATTCTACCACAGCACCATCTTGAATCACGTTCCCTTTGGGGGATGTTGAATGCTGTCTTTAATCAGTAAGTATTGGATATTTTCTGCCCTAACATAACAGGTTATCATTATTTTTATTTGATGTTGATAGCTCTACCTACATGTATGTACATTTTATGCTGTTCTACTCAAGTTATGACAAAGGAGACCAAATATTTTGTATCGGTAATTTGTTGTAATTGGAACATGCTCTTGTAATTAAAAATACTCAACAGATCAGTATGCGAAAAATTTGTATAAAATTGAAATGGAGCCTTTTGTTGTTGTTGCTCTATCCCCACTCCTTTGCACAATCATATACTCTTCTCTCTCCTATCTCACTCTCATCTTCCTCCCTTTCACATGTACTCTGTACATATCTCTGCTGTGTCTCTCATGCTCTGTCCCTTTTCGCTTCGCACTGTTGTGCATTCTTATTCTCTCATTTGTTCTTTCCCTTGTAGTATTTTCCTCATTTCATCTTTCTTCATTTCCAAATTTCATTTGTCACTTTGCTAACCCAATTTGGGAGGACATTGCCCTCTGACTTATGCCAGGCACTGCCACCCCTATATATTTGTCAACAAGTGTCAGCATAATGGCTTCAATGTCCCTGTACCTGGTAATCACCAGTGACTCACTCTCCCTTCCCAGAATTGGTATATAGTACCCTCTTTGTTTTATCCTGCCTCCCAAGAAGGATGAAAACAACATCTTCTGTCTAACTTTCTTCACCACTACACTTCTCATAGTTCTTCGATGAAGTAACACGTCAATATGAGAATGTCACCTCTACCATCACAATTTGCTCAATGCATACACAAGGAGCAAATCCTTCTACAATTCTAACCTCCTGCATTTCAATTGGAGAATTCTCTTCCGTGCCTATCACCTCTTGTATGGCACATCAACTCTTTATCCTTCCGTCTTCAAAGGACTGGCAGTCTTGCAGTGGAACGCTTAAATCAGGACCCGACATGGCTCCTGATTCTCCGCTGGGAGCTGCTAGCTTCTTCTTCACACACGAGCTCAATTCACTGTAGCTCGCCTGAACTTTCATCAACGAGTCCATCTCACTGCAACTCGGATGATTTCACTTCAAAGTCCGGCTCATCGATCCAGCATCGAGCGACTCATTGCTCTTCACGATCACCACGATACCGGCTTTGATGTCTACATTTCAACCTGGGCCTCCGACATCGAGCGACTCACTGCCTCGTCGTCGAGCGCCACATCTCTTCTCTTTTCTTCTCGCCTGAGCGCTACATTCATCATCATCATGAGCGTCGGCATCGACATCGCGTTCTTCTCGGCTCTTCAGCCACGTCAACGAAGTCGCGTTTCCATCATCAAGCCTCCGCACAATCATCGCGTGAGCCCCTTTCTTCGTTTCATCCATCATCATCTTCATGGACTTTCGACGTCATTTCTACCATTGTCGTAAGCTCTATTCATTCACTGCATTTATTCATGTCCATCTCATACATGACCATTTAAACTCCGTGCAATATCCACGATCCTCATTAATGTGATTCTCATTCTGAATCATTTATTTGCTTGCATGACTACACTTTGCAAGTGTTGTGTCTGCAAATCAGTACCCAATAAAATAACGAAAAGGGAATACAGTTTATCATGTATTTTATTGCCAGTGCAACCTTGTTTCCTCGTAGTTAAATTAAAAAGAGAGTTATGTTGTGTGATCAGTGAACACGCCTTTACAATTTCCATTCACAATTCATCTACACACTAATAATTCCATACCCTTATTTATTCTTTATATTTGTCTTGTGCTCTCTTGTTCTGTCTCTCTGTCACTTCTTATTTGTCTGCTGATCTCATGTGCTCCCTCCTACCCTCCTCTCTCTCTCTCTCTCTCTCTCTCTCTCTCTCTCTCTCCGTCTGTGTGACTGTGTCATATTTCTTTTCTTCTTCTCTCCATGTCCAGGGTAGATCGATCCAGGATCAAAGAAGTAGGACCGGACAGAGCCGCCGCAGAGTGGTTATTGAGATGCGGAGCTTCTGTGAAGTTCAGAGATTTTGAGAGATGGACAGTGGACTACAACCTCTTACCGACTGGAGGCAGAGACAGGCTCAAGATTGTGGAAGTGGATGCCACAGATTCATCCATCATGCACATTGGTTTTGAACACTTCCGTAAGTCATCAAAAAGGGAACTAGACGTTGTGATGAATGTATCTGTAATTCCTAATCTGCATTTATAAAAGAAATTTGTTTATTTGTGTTGTTACCAGTGTACAGTAGTTAAGAATTTTTAATACTTTTTTTTGAACAACTTTTTGTCCTTCAAAACACCAGTTTTGTCACCTAGAATTTAAATGTAGGGAATATGTAGAATTCAAAAGTTTGTAGGCAGTCCTATATTATCATGCATTTACAAAATGGATACCTGATTAGTATCCGAGATTATTATGTATCTGTAGCTATTTACTGAATGTATACTTGATTGTCATGCAGTAATTCTATGCAGCTTTTTAGAATCAGTGCATTAACTCACTGTTTTTAAAGAAGTTTATCATGATGGGTTAAATCATAAATCATTAGGAGTTAGTTCTATGCCTGGCCCCCCACTCAGTGTTATTTAGGGTACGCATATGCATGTTCCCTCCTTTTGAAAACACCCCCGTAAGTCCGGTGTGTAAAGTCAATACGGGCCAGATTTTTGTGTACTACGAGTCAGACTTTGGTGCGTGAAAAGTACCCCTTTACCGGACATTTTGGTAACACGCATGGTATCCCGCTGTTCACGGAGGGGGGGGGGGGGGGGGGGGGGGGGGGGGAGGGGTGCCCGGGTTCTATGACACATCCAAAAGGTATTTACCTGTGACAGTTTCAATGTCTTTGGTTCAGACATTTACTCATGTGATAACTAATTGCTCTTCATATTTTCCATCACTACTATTGCAGAGGGAGTGGAGCACCTACTATATGTGAAGCTTCACCACTGCACCTACCTACAGGACATGTGCGTCTCCAAGCTAGTCTATCTCAAAGACTCCCTTGAAGAACTCCAGATAAGCAGCTGTGGTGATGTCACAGATAAGGGGCTAGCAACACTTCATCACCTTCAGTAAGTTTACTCGCTAGTTATATTCAAATTAAAGCAGTTCAAACTTCTACTCTGGAAATAAGCATAATATATAATGGGAACTACAAAAACAAATACAAAAAGATTTTTATAAAAATGAAAGGGGACTCTTATTGTGAAGAATGGGATACAATTGAAGAAATTAGCCCTTTTTTAAAAAGTGAATTGAAAGTTGCTAAGAATTCAGTTCATATTGGTGTTTTCAACTAAATTATGTGTGCAAAAATGGTGTTACATCTTTGAATATTTTTGAATATCTTTGAATCACTCGCCTGTATTTTAGAAATCTGCATAACAATTTTGTTTTAAAATACTACCCTCGGAAAGACCAGTTTGGTTTTTTTCTTCATTAATTTTTTTTATCAGAAGCTAATAAACTAATATTACTAGTCATCGTTCTAGTTTATCAGTTGGTTTGATACAAATACAAAATATTTTATTCTACCTACAGTAAACTAGAGAAGCTATTCCTATGTGACCTTCCAGCTGTGAAAGACATGGAGGGAGTAATCCACATTCTTGGATCAGCCCTACCAAACTGTGAGATCAGATACCTCTCTCTGGAAGGACTCAAAGATTTAAAGAGACTTGGTAAAGATGGCATGAAGGAGAACCTGGACCCATAGACTGAGATTATACGTTTGAATTGAGAGATACAACTTATTTTCTGCCTGGGAAATCTTTACAAAGTGCTATCATCCTGCATGAGGACTATATGTCATTCTCCCCAAGAGTCAATTGGAAAAGTTGTTCTTGTGTGACTTTCATGTTGTGAAGGACATGGAGGGAGTGATCATCATTCTTGGATCGGCCCTATCAAACTGTGAGATAGCATCAAGCAAAATCTGGATGAAGAATAAGAGGAGATAGCATGAGCAAGATTAAGGAATTTATCACTGATTTTCTTCCTGGAGAACTTAGCAATGTTTTGTCATCTTGCATGATGACCAGTTTGGGTCTCTAAGGATCATGTTGATATTGAGCAAGTGATTAATGCTATTTTTATATCAAGTCTTGTACTTGCATGAACTTTGAAGGAGTCAGCCAATACAATGGACATGACATCTGTAAAGTTTGAAAGGGAATGTATGGGCACTTGTGCATTTAATGCACGGATCTATAGTATCTTGACATCTTGCTCTCTGATATTCTTGGAAGTGGAGAACTAGTTTAGAAGAAAAAAAAGCTTTAAAATGTTGTAAATCCAGAAAGGCATAGCAACCTTGCAATGCTGTTACCTTAGTGAAAGATGGAATGAGTATTTGCAAGACTTTCATCCTTTGTAAAGGTCTTTGTGGAATATTAGCAGTCAGCTACCCGAATAGGAAATATGCTATCCTATGAAATCTGTTTGTACTGTACTACTTTTAAATGAAGAATAGTGGGAATGTGACTAAAATTTCTGAAGAATAGACAATGATTAAGGAGTCTTGTCAGTACAGAAATATGACAAGTTTCAGTCTGCCGTAGTTAAAATAAACATACTTTGAGTTTGTTGCTTAATGCATTGTTAACTCTTTACCTGTAATAGTTCAACCATTTTTTTTTTTTAAAGGATAACATAGATCATTAATGAAATTAAGGTGTTACTTGGGAAAGTTGGGATAGTGCTATATATAGGAGATCAGGGCAAGTGATTCTCTAAAAATTGCAATAATCCTATTCATGTAATAAGAATCTGGAGCATGACCTTCTTTGTTTTGTTATTTTATTATTATGTTATTTCAATGACTCTCTGACAATGGGTACATTAATAAGTGGAAAGACTTGTCTGTGCCATGTAAATGCACAGGAAAATCAATGTTATTGTCCATGTGAAATTGGTTTTATACCCAACAACAATTATTCAAGCACTTGTGTAATGTACGTATAGACTTGATTAATGGCATGTATGTTTTGTAGTACATGTACCGGTCCGGTAATTATGAAAGACTTCCCTTTGTGAAATACCATGGTAGTGTTTGGATTTATCATAATTTTTACTTTGTGAGAACATTGAACAAACAACCTTGCCATCATGCTAGACTTGAATTCCACTCGTATTGGTCCCTCCAATATATCTGTTATGTGCAACACGATCACACAAAATTCAAAGCTGCAAGCATCATTTATATTTTTGTAATAGTTTATAAACTTTATTTAAATAAATATATCTCTATCTTGTCTGTATTACAAATACAGCATATATCACAACATACATTTCTGGGAAAATATAAAAATGCATTGTGGAATGATACAAATTATATCTTTTACAGGTCTTCATTGCTGTGTAGAAGTTCTTGATATGGCCGAGTACTTTACAGCTGACACATGGCAATCATATCTGATGGTTAAGCATACAACTTGAGCAATTGAAATTGTTTGCTTTTCTAATTTTTTTCTTCTTCAACAAATGAGAAGGGAATATTATTTTTGCCCGATTGTCTTTACAGGTAATAAAGTTTTATCCAAAATGAGATCAAACCGTTTTCATTTCATTATATTTTAAAATCCCTTGTTCTATATTTTGAAATCAAAAGTAAACCACTGTGTAAGAAAACCAGATAGCAGATTTGGTACTGTTTTGTGAATGCAAAATTTGTACAGGAGTCTATACACTGATATAAAACAAAAAAAATAGTCTTGATTTATTCAGTAATCTTATATGCAAACTCCTATTTCATTTTTATTTTCAATCACATGAACTGAACCTTCATCCAGATGCTACAGAAGCCTCAAAATAAATGAGAGGAAGTACTTCTTTGAATAAGAGTGATGCAAAAGCCAAAAAATAAAGAGGGAAAAGGGCATATTTCATCATAAAAAAAAAGTGGGGAGTGAATTATTATTTCACGTTGGGATGTTCACTTTTATAAGACTTGGAAATTTGAAAGGCAACATCTTGCACCGCAATTCCACTGTATCTCACAACCAAATGGTCCCCGACTGATCTTGTTTTCTGCCTGATGAATATCCCCTCATCACGTTTCCTGCATGACAGGTGGTAGGCAAGAGAGGGCGTCCCCCTGGGAGTTCCACACCTTATACTCCACCGACAAGAATTCTCGAACTGTAGAAAATATGCGACAAACAGGAAGAAAAACAATTGAATACAGAATGCGTGTTTATGTCCTCTGTTTGAATAAAGATCAAAAACTTGATTTGGAAGGCAAGAACGACGGTAGCTTTTATCCAGTTCAAGGTTAGGATGGCCAAAGATAAAATAATCAACAACACAGTCGCCTTCATTGATTCTTGTGTGAAATACATTTGAAAAGAGGTTAAACATTGACATTCAATATTATATTCTTCCCATCTTGGGGATGGCCCTCAGTTAGGCGTTGAAAAAAAGATATTGTATTGCCCTTTGCGACCGACCCAAAATTCTTGAAATCTACGGTCGGCTTTTTAAACAAGTTTTTTTTAATTACCATTTTTTAGGAAAAAAATGTTTAATGAATAACAAAATATGTATTGAAGCATTCAAAACTGAGAAATATCAGTCCAAAGAGGGAGGGGAAATAATAAAAAAAAAAAAATTCTGACCAACTGACCCATGTTTTGGCACCTAAAGGGCATTACAACCTCTTTATTTTTAGGCGTTATGGAGGACAATTTGTTCAGCTAATCGCAACTTGGCTTTTAGCAACACATCACAGACTGCATGACATAAACAGTTTAGAATTTTACTGCATGGTATGAATTGGAGGAATGTTTCATCACTTTCATGCCAACACGGTGACTAAATGACTGCAAATTTGTCTTTCTATAACATGCTAAACCAATGTAATGCTAGCAATACTGCATAGCTATGATATCAAATGTTGACTGACCTGATGTGACCTTGACCTTTGAACTTGGTTGGATCTGCACTGACCTGGTATCCACTTTACAGCCACTGTGTGTGTAGTCTGATACCTTGAAGAACATCTGTCACAGATAGCATATGGAATAAAACACACTTCATGAATTTCTGCAGAATCAAAAGTAATGACACCTCTTCGTTATGTTCATAGAATTTGCCTCATAGTTACTTTTAAATATACTTTCTAAAGACGCAAATCCATTATTTCTATAATTTTCAACACTTATTGAACAGTATTGGTTCACTTCATTGCTTTACCAGACATATCGTAAGAAAATTGTATAGAACAAATATCCCAGATCCTTGAAAGAGTGCAATTCAACTGCACTTGTTTCTTTTCGTACATTTGTTGTATAATGTAATACAAATCTTACACATCAAAGTGTTTCCTTTTTAACAAGAAATAATAAGCATCTGGGAGATTTGTTCTATAAAACAAACTAGATGGAATTTTGACTGCGCGCAGTCGAAAATGATGCCTCCGCCATAGAGCAATTTAAACAAGTTTGGAGTTTAAATCTCCAGTGGTTCTTGAGATATCATGATAACAATCTCAATGTATGGAATTTCATAAGTTGACCTCTGTGACCCTTGACCTTTGACCTACGTGCTCCAAAATCTAATCAGATTGTCTTCCTATGGTGATACACACTATCATTAAGTTTGAAGTTTAAATCTCCAGTGGTTCTTGAGATATTATGATATGGTGATACATACTATCATTAAGTTTGAAGTGAAAATTCTCCAGTGGTTCTTGAGATATCGCGATAACGATCTCAATGTATGGAATTTCATAAGTTGACCTCTGTGACCCTTGACCTTTGACCTATGTGCTCCAAAATCTAATCAGATTGTCTTCCTATGGTGATACACACTATCATTAAGTTTGAAGTTTAAATCTCCAGTGGTTCTTGAGATATGGTGATACACTATCATTAAGTTTGAAGTGAAAATTCTCCAGTGGTTCTTGAGACATCGCGATAACGATCTCAATGTATGGAATTTCATAAGTTGACCTCTGTGACCCTTGACCTTTGACCTACGTGCTCCAAAATCTAATCAGATTGTCTTCCTATGGTGATACACACTATCATTAAGTTTGAAGTTTAAATCTCCAGTGGTTCTTGAGATATGATAACAATCTCAATGTATGGAATTTCATAAGTTGACCTCTATGACCCTTGACCTTTGACCTACGTGCTCCAAAATGTAATCAGATTGTTTTCCTATAGTGATACACACTATCACTAAGTTTGAAGTTTAAATCTCCAGTGGTTCTTGAGATATCATGATAACAATCTCAATGTATGGAATTTCATAAGTTGACCTCTGTGACCCTTGACCTTTGACAAACGTGCTCCAAAATCTAATCAGATCGTCTTCCTATGGTGATACATACTATCCTTAAGTTTGAAGTTTAAATCTCAAATCTCAAATTGGTGTTTATTCAAATTATCACAATATTTGCCCCTACGCCCCTATCAAAGGGATATGGGGGTCAAGATCCATCTAATGGCATGTATGGACATTCATTGTGGGGAATTAACCTATTAAAAAAAAAAAAAAATTTCCTCCAAAATGCTGAACCACCCCGGACCTTCTAATTTCGGCCCGAAAGTTGTGATAATTCAAATTTTTACAATATTTGCCCCTACGCCCCTTTCAAAGGGATATGGGGGTCAGGATCCATCTAATGGCATGTATGTACATTCATTGTGGGGAAACTAGCCTATTAAAAAAAAAAAAAAAAATTCCTCCAAAATGCTGAACCACCCCGGCCCTTACAATTTCGGCACGAAAGTTGTGATAATTCAAATTTTTACAATATTTGCCACTACGCCCCTTTCAAAGGGATATGGGGGTCAGAATCGATTTAATTGCATGTAGGTACAATCATTGTGGGGAAACTAGCCTATTAAAAAAAATATATATTTTTCCTCCAAAATCCTGAACCACCCCGGCCCTTACCATTTCGGCCTGAAATTGGTGTTTATTCAAATTATCACAATATTTGCCCCTATGCCCCTTCCAAAGGGATATGGGGGTCAGGATCCATCTAATGGCAAGTATGTACATTCATTGTGGGGAAACTAGCCTATTAAAAAAAATATATTTTCCTCCAAAATGCTGAACCACCCCGGCCCTTACCATTTCGGCCTGAAATTGGTGTTTATTCAAATTATCACAATATTTGCCCCTACGCCCCTTTCAAAGGGATATGGGGGTCAAGATGCATCTAATGGCTTGTATGTACATTCATTGTGGGATAACTAGCCTATTAAAAAAATATAATATTTTCCTCCAAAATGCTGAACCACCCCGGCCCTTACCATTTCGGCCTGAAATTGGTGTTTATTCAAATTATCACAATATTTGCCCCTACGCCCCTTTAAAAGGGATATGGGGGTCAGGATCCATCTAATGGCATGTATGGACATTCATTGTGGGGAAACTAACCTATTAAAAGAAAAAAATATTTTCCTCCAAAATGCTGAACCACCCCGGACCTTCTAATTTCGGCCCGAAAGTTGTGATAATTCAAATTTTTACAATATTTGCCCCTACACCCCTTTCAGAGGGATATGGGGGTCAGGATCCATCTAATGGCATGTATGTACATTCATTGTGGGGAAACTAGCCTATTAAAAAAATATAATATTTTCCTCCAAAATGCTGAACCACCCCGGCCCTTACAATTTCGGCATGAAAGTTGTGATAATTCAAATGTTTACAATATTTGCCCCTTCGCCCCTTTCAAAGGGATATGGGGGTCAAGATCCATCTAATGGCATGTATGTACATTCATTGTGGGGTAACTAGCCTAATCAAAAAAAAATATATTTTCCTCCAAAATCCTGAACCACCCCGGCCCTAACCATTTCGGCCTGAAATTGGTGTTTATTCAAATTATCACAATATTTGCCCCTACGCCCCTTTAAAAGGGATATGGGGGTCAGGATCATCTAATGGCATGTATGGACATTCATTGTGGGGAAACTAACCTATTAAAAAGAAAAAAATATTTTCCTCCAAAATGCTGAACCACCCCGGACCTTCTAATTTCGGCCCGAAAGCTGTGATAATTCAAATTTTTACAATATTTGCCCCTACGCCCCTTTCAAAGGGATATGGGGGTCAGGATCCATCTAATGGCATGTATGTACATTCATTGTGGGGACACTAGCCTATTAAAAAAAAAAAATTATTTTCCTCCAAAATGCTGAACCACCCCGGCCCTTACAATTTCGGCACGAAAGTTGTGATAATTCAAATTTTTACAATATTTGCCCCTTCGCCCCTTTAAAAGGGATATGGGGGTCAGGATCATCTAATGGCATGTATGGACATTCATTGTGGGGAAACTAACCTATTAAAAGAAAAAAATATTTTCCTCCAAAATGCTGAACCACCCCGGACCTTCGAATTTCGGCCCGAAAGCTGTGATAATTCAAATTTTTACAATATTTGCCCCTACGCCCCTTTCAGAGGGATATGGGGGTCAGGATCCATCTAATGGCATGTATGTACATTCATTGTGGGGACACTAGCCTATTAAAAAAAAAAATTATTTTCCTCCAAAATGCTGAACCACCCCGGCCCTTACAATTTCGGCACGAAAGTTGTGATAATTCAAATTTTTACAATATTTGCCCCTTCGCCCCTTTCAAAGGGATATGGGGGTCAGGATCCATCTAATGGCATGTATGTACATTCATTGTGGGGAAACTAGCCAATTAAAAAAATATAATATTTTCCTCCAAAATGCTGAACCACCCCGGCCCTTACCATTTCGGCCTGAAATTGGTGTTTATTCAAATTATCACAATATTTGCCCCAACACCCCTTTCAAAGGGATATGGGGGTCAGGATCCATCTAATGGCATGTATCTACATTCATTGTGGGGTAACTAGCCTATTAAAAAAATATAATATTTTCCTCCAAAATGCTGAACCACCCCGGCCCTTACCATTTCGGCCTGAAATTGGTGTTTGTTCAAATTATCACAATATTTGCTACTACGCCCCTTTCAAAGGGATATGGGGGTCAGGATTCATCTAATGGCATGTATGTACATTCATTGTGGGGTAACTAGCCTAATCAAAAAAAAAAAATATATTTTCCTCCAAAATGCTGAACCACCCCGGCCCTAACCATTTCGGCCTGAAATTGGTGTTTATTCAAATTATCACAGTATTTGCCCCTACGCCCCTTTAAAAGGGATATGGGGGTCAGGATCATCTAATGGCATGTAGGTACATTCATTGTGGGGAAACTAGCCTATTAAAAAAAAATATATTTTCCTCCAAAATCCTGAACCACCCCGGCCCTTACCATTTCGGCCTGAAATTGGTGTTCATTCAAATTTTTACAATATTTGCCACTACACCCCTTTCAAAGGGATATGGGGGTCAGGATTCATCTAATGGCATGTATGTACATTCATTGTGGGGTAACTAGCCTAATCAAAAAAATATATATTTTCCTCCAAAATCCTGAACCACCCCGGCCCTAACCATTTCGGCCTGAAATTGGTGTTTATTCAAATTATCACAATATTTGCCCCTACGCCCCTTTAAAAGGGACATGGGGGTCAGGATCCATCTAATGGCATGTATGTACATTCATTGTGGGAAAACTAGCCTATTAAAAAAATATAATATTTTCCTCCAAAATGCTGAACCACCCCGGCCCTTACCATTTCGGCCTGAAATTGGTGTTTGTTCAAATTATCACAATATTTGCCCCTACGCCCCTTTCAAAGGGATATGGGGGTCAGGATCCATCTAATGGCATGTATGTACATTCATTTTGGGGTAACTAGCCTAATCAAAAAAAATATATATTTTCCTCCAAAATGCTGAACCACCCCGGACCTTCTAATTTCGGCCCGAAAGCTGTGATAATTCAAATTTTTACAATATTTGCCCCTACGCCCCTTTCAAAGGGATATGTGGGTCAGGATCCATCTAATGGCATGTATGTACATTCATTGTGGGGAAACTAGCCTATTAAAAAAATATAATATTTTCCTCCAAAATGCTGAACCATCCCGGCCCTTACCATTTCGGCCTGAAATTGGTGTTTTTCAAATTATCACAATATTTGCTCCTACGCCCCTTTCAAAGGGATATGGGGGTCAGGATTCATCTAATGGCATGTATGTACATTCATTGTGGGGTAACTAGCCTATTAAAAAAATATAATATTTTCCTCCAAAATGCTGAACCACCCCGGCCCTTACCATTTCGGCCTGAAATTGGTGTTTGTTCAAATTATCACAATATTTGCTCCTACGCCCCTTTCAAAGGGATATGGGGGTCAGGATTCATCTAATGGCATGTATGTACATTCATTGTGGGGTAACTAGCCTAATCAAAAAAAATATATTTTCCTCCAAAATCCTGAACCACCCCGGCCCTAACCATTTCGGCCTGAAATTGGTGTTTATTCAAATTATCACAATATTTGCCCCTACGCCCCTTTAAAGGGATATGGGGGTCAGGATCATCTAATGGCATGTAGGTACATTCATTGTGGGGAAACTAGCCTATTAAAAAAAATATATTTTCCTCCAAAATCTGAACCACCCCGGCCCTTACCATTTCGGCCTGAAATTGGTGTTTATTCAAATTATCACAATATTTGCCCCTACGCCCCTTTCAGAGGGATATGGGGGTCAGGATCCATCTAATGGCATGTATGGACATTCATTGTGGGGAAACTAACCTATTAAAAAAAAAAATATTTTCCTCCAAAATGCTGAACCACCCCGGACCTTCTAATTTCGGCCCGAAAGTTGTGATAATTCAAATTTTTACAATATTTGCCCCTACACCCCTTTCAGAGGGATATGGGGGTCAGGATCCATCTAATGGCATGTATGTACATTCATTGTGGGGAAACTAGCCTATTAAAAAAATATAATATTTTCCTCCAAAATGCTGAACCACCCCGGCCCTTACAATTTCGGCATGAAAGTTGTGATAATTCAAATTTTTACAATATTTGCCCCTTCGCCCCTTTCAAAGGGATATGGGGGTCAGGATCCATCTAAGGGCATGTATGTACATTCATTGTGGGGAAACTAGCCTATTAAAAAAATATAATATTTTCCTCCAAAATGCTGAACCACCCCGGCCCTTACCATTTCGGCCTGAAATTGGTGTTTGTTCAAATTATCACAATATTTGCTCCTACGCCCCTTTCAAAGGGATATGGGGGTCAGGATCATCTAATGGCATGTATGTACATTCATTGTGGGGTAACTAGCCTAATCAAAAAAAAAAATATTTTCCTCCAAAATCCTGAACCACCCCGGCCCTAACCATTTCGGCCTGAAATTGGTGTTTATTCAAATTATCACAATATTTGCCCCTACGCCCCTTTAAAAGGGATATGGGGGTCAGGATCATCTAATGGCATGTAGGTACAATCATTGTGGGGAAACTAGCCTATTAAAAAAAATATATATTTTCCTCCAAAATCCTGAACCACCCCGGCCCTTACCATTTCGGCCTGAAATTGGTGTTTATTCAAATTTTTACAATATTTGCCACTACGCCCCTTTCAAAGGGATATGGGGGTCAGAATTGATTTAATTGCATGTAGGTACAATCATTGTGGGGAAACTAGCCTATTAAAAAAAATATATTTTCCTCCAAAATCCTGAACCACCCCGGCCCTTACCATTTCGGCCTGAAATTGGTGTTTATTCAAATTATCACAATATTTGCCCCTACGCCCCTTTAAAAGGGATATGGGGGTCAGGATCATCTAATGGCATGTATGGACATTCATTGTGGGGAAACTAACCTATTAAAAAAAAAAATATTTTCCTCCAAAATGCTGAACCACCCCGGACCTTCTAATTTCGGCCCGAAAGTTGTGATAATTCAAATTTTTACAATATTTGCCCCTACGCCCCTTTCAGAGGGATATGGGGGTCAGGATCCATCTAATGGCATGTATGTACATTCATTGTGGGGAAACTAGCCTATTAAAAAAATATAATATTTTCCTCCAAAATGCTGAACCACCCCGGCCCTTACAATTTCGGCATGAAAGTTGTGATAATTCAAATTTTTACAATATTTGCCCCTTCGCCCCTTTCAAAGGGATATGGGGGTCAGGATCCATCTAAGGGCATGTATGTACATTCATTGTGGGGAAACTAGCCTATTAAAAAAATATAATATTTTCCTCCAAAATGCTGAACCACCCCGGCCCTTACCATTTCGGCCTGAAATTGGTGTTTGTTCAAATTATCACAATATTTGCCCCTACGCCCCTTTCAAAGGGATATGGGGGTCAGGATTCATCTAATGGCATGTATGTACATTCATTGTGGGGTAACTAGCCTAATCAAAAAAAAAAATATTTTCCTCCAAAATGCTGAACCACCCCGGCCCTAACCATTTCGGCCTGAAATTGGTGTTTATTCAAATTATCACAATATTTGCCCCTACGCCCCTTTAAAAGGGATATGGGGGTCAGGATCCATCTAATGGCATGTAGGTACATTCATTGTGGGGAAACTAGCCTATTAAAAAAAATATATATTTTCCTCCAAAATGCTGAACCACCCCGGCCCTTACCATTTCGGCCTGAAATTGGTGTTTATTCAAATTTTTACAATATTTGCCACTACACCCCTTTCAAAGGGATATGGGGGTCAGAATCCATTTAATGCATGTAGGTACAATCATTGTGGGGAAACTAGCCTATTAAAAAAATATATATTTTCCTCCAAAATGCTGAACCACCCCGCCCCTTACCATTTCGGCCTGAAATTGGTGTTTATTCAAATTATCACAATATTTGCCCCTACGCCCCTTTAAAAGGGATATGGGGGTCAGGATCATCTAATGGCATGTATGGACATTCATTGTGGGGAAACTAACCTATTAAAAAAAAAAATATTTTCCTCCAAAATGCTGAACCACCCCGGACCTTCTAATTTCGGCCCGAAAAATGTGATAATTCAAATTTTTACAATATTTGCCCCTACGCCCCTTTCAGAGGGATATGGGGGTCAGGATCCATCTAATGGCATGTATGTACATTCATTGTGGGGAAACTAGCCTATTAAAAAAATATAATATTTTCCTCCAAAATGCTGAACCACCCCGGCCCTTACCATTTCGGCCTGAAATTGGTGTTTATTCAAATTTTTACAATATTTGCCACTACACCCCTTTCAAAGGGATATGGGGGTCAGAATCCATCTAATTGCATGTAGGTACAATCATTGTGGGGAAACTAGCCTATTAAAAAAAAATATATTTTCCTCCAAAATGCTGAACCACCCCGGCCCTTACCATTTCGGCCTGAAATTGGTGTTTATTCAAATTATCACAATATTTGCCCCTACGCCCCTTTCAAAGGGATATGGGGGTCAGGATCATCTAATGGCATGTATGGACATTCATTGTGGGGAAACTTACCTATTAAAAAAAAAAATATTTTCCTCCAAAATGCTGAACCACCCCGGACCTTCTAATTTCGGCCCGAAAGTTGTGATAATTCAAATTTTACAATATTTGCCCCTACACCCCTTTCAGAGGGATATGGGGGTCAGGATCCATCTAATGGCATGTATGTACATTCATTGTGGGGAAACTAGCCTATTAAAAAAATATAATATTTTCCTCCAAAATGCTGAACCACCCCGGCCCTTACAATTTCGGCATGAAAGTTGTGATAATTCAAATTTTTACAATATTTGCCCCTTCGCCCCTTTCAAAGGGATATGGGGGTCAGGATCCATCTAATGGCATGTATGTATATTCATTGTGGGGAAACTAGCCTATTAAAAAAATATAATATTTTCCTCCAAAATGCTGAACCACCCCGGCCCTTACCATTTCGGCCTGAAATTGGTGTTTGTTCAAATTATCACAATATTTGCCCCTACGCCCCTTTCAAAGGGATATGGGGGTCAGGATTCATCTAATGGCATGTATGTACATTCATTGTGGGGTAACTAGCCTAATCAACAAAAAAAAAATTTTCCTCCAAAATGCTGAACCACCCCGGCCCTAACCATTTCGGCCTGAAATTGGTGTTTATTCAAATTATCACAATATTTGCCCCTACGCCCCTTTAAAAGGGATATGGGGGTCAGGATCATCTAATGGCATGTAGGTACATTCATTGTGGGGAAACTAGCCTATTAAAAAATATATATTTTCCTCCAAAATGCTGAACCACCCCGGCCCTTACCATTTCGGCCTGAAATTGGTGTTTTATTCAAATTTTTAAATATTTGCCACTACGCCCCTTTCAAAGGGATATGGGGGTCAGAATTGATTAATGGCATGTAGGTACATTCATTGTGGGGAAACTAGCCTATTAAAAAAAAATATATATTTTCCTCCAAAATGCTGAACCACCCTGGCCCTTACCATTTCGGCCTGAAATTGGTGTTTATTCAAATTATCACAATATTTGCCCCTACGCCCCTTTAAAGGGATATGGGGGTCAGGATCATCTAATGGCATGTATGGACATTCATTGTGGGGAAACTAACCTATTAAAAAAAAAATATTTTCCTCCAAAATGCTGAACCACCCCGCCGGACCTTCTAATTTCGGCCGAAAGTTGTGATAATTCAAATTTTTACAATATTTGCCCCTACGCCCCTTTCAGAGGGATATGGGGGTCAGGATCCATCTAATGGCATGTATGTACATTCATTGTGGGGAAACTAGCCTATTAAAAAAATATAATATTTTCCTCCAAAATGCTGAACCACCCCGGCCCTTACCATTTCGGCCTGAAATTGGTGTTTATTCAAATTATCACAATATTTGCCCCTACGCCCCTTTCAAAGGGATATGGGGGTCAGGATCCATCTAATGGCATGTATCTACATTCATTGTGGGGTAACTAGCCTAATCGAAAAATATAATTTTTCCTTCAAAATGCTGAACCACCCCGGCCCTTACAATTTCGGCCTGAAAGTTGTGATAATTCAAATTTTTACAATATTTGCCCCTACGCCCCTTTCAAAGGGATATGGGGGTCAGGATCCATCTAATGGCATGTATGGACATTCATTGTGGGGAAACTAGCCTATTAAAAAAATATATATTTTCCTCCAAAATGCTGAACCACCCCGGCCCTTACCATTTCGGCCTGAAATTGGTGTTTATTCAAATTATCACAATATTTGCCCCTACGCCCCTTTCAAAGGGATATGGGGGTCAGGATCCATCTAATGGCATGTATGTACATTCATTGTGGGGAAACTAGCCTATTAAAAATAATATATATTTTCCTCCAAAATGCTGAACCACCCCGGCCCTTACCATTTCGGCCTGAAATTGGTGTTTATTCAAATTATCACAATATTTGCCCCTACGCCCCTTTCAAAGGGATATGGGGGTCAGGATCCATCTAATGGCATGTATGGACATTCATTGTGGGGAAACTAGCCTATTAAAAAAAATATATATTTTCCTCCAAAATCTGAACCACCCCGGCCCTTACCATTTCGGCCTGAAATTGGTGTTTATTCAAATTATCACAATATTTGCCCCTACGCCCCTTTCAAAGGGATATGGGGGTCAGGATCATCTAATGGCATGTATGGACATTCATTGTGGGAAACTAGCCTATTAAAAAAAAAATATTTTCCTCCAAAATGCTGAACCACCCCGGACCTTCTAATTTCGGCCCGAAAGTTGTGATAATTCAAATTTTTACAATATTTGCCCCTACGCCCCTTTCAAAGGGATATGGGGGTCAGGATCCATCTAATGGCATGTATGTACATTCATTGTGGGGAAACTAGCCTATTAAAAAAATATAATATTTTCCTCCAAAATGCTGAACCACCCCGGCCCTTACAATTTCGGCCTGAAAGTTGTGATAATTCAAATTTTTACAATATTTGCCCCTACGCCCCTTTCAAAGGGATATGGGGGTTGGATCCATCTAATGGCATGTATGTACATTCATTGTGGGGAAACTAGCCTATTAAAAAAATATAATATTTTCCTCCAAAATGCTGAACCACCCCGGCCCTTACCATTTCGGCCTGAAATTGGTGTTTATTCAAATTATCACAATATTTGCCCCTACGCCCCTTTCAAAGGGATATGGGGGTCAGGATCCATCTAATGGCATGTATGTACATTCATTGTGGGGAACTAGCCTAATGAAAAATATAATTTTTCCTTCAAAATGCTGAACCACCCCGGCCCTTACAATTTCGGCCTGAAAGTTGTGATAATTCAAATTTTTACAATATTTGCCCCTACGCCCCTTTCAAAGGGATATGGGGGTCAGGATCCATCAAATGGCATGTATGGACATTCATTGTGGGGAAACTAGCCTATTTAAAAAATATATATTTTCCTCCAAAATGCTGAACCACCCCGGCCCTTACCATTTCGGCCTGAAATTGGTGTTTATTCAAATTATCACAATATTTGCCCCTACGCCCCTTTCAAAGGGATATGGGGGTCAGGATCCATCTAATGGCATGTATGTACATTCATTGTGGGGAAACTAGCCTATTAAAAAAATATATATTTTCCTCCAAAATGCTGAACCACCCCGGCCCTTACCATTTCGGCCTGAAATTGGTGTTTATTCAAATTATCACAATATTTGCCCCTACGCCCCTTTAAAAGGGATATGGGGGTCAGGATCATCTAATGACATGTATGGACATTCATTGTGGGGAAACTAACCTATTAAAAAAATATATATTTTCCTCCAAAATGCTGAACCACCCCGGCCCTCACAATTTCGGCACGAAAGTTGTGATAATTCAAATTTTTACAATATTTGCCCCTACGCCCTTTCAAAGGGATATGGGGGTCAGGATCCATCTAATGGCATGTATGTACATTCATTGTGGGAAACTAGCCTATTCAAAAAATATAATATTTTCCTCCAAAATGCTGAACCACCCCGGCCCTTACCATTTCGGCCTGAAATTGGTGTTTGTTCAAATTATCACAATATTTGCCCCTACGCCCCTTTCAAAGGGATATGGGGGTCAGGATCCATCTAATGGCATGTATGTACATTCATTGTGGGGAAACTAGCCTATTAAAAAATATATTTTTCCTCCAAAATGCTGAACCACCCGGCCCTTACCATTTCGGCCTGAAATTGGTGTTTATTCAAATTATCACAATATTTGCCCCTACGCCCCTTTCAAAGGGATATGGGGGTCAGGATCATCTAATGGCATGTATGGACATTCATTGTGGGGAAACTAACCTATTAAAAAAAAAAATATTTTCCTCCAAAATGCTGAACCACCCCGGACCTTCTAATTTCGGCCCGAAAGTTGTGATAATTCAAATTTTTACAATATTTGCCCCTACGCCCCTTTCAAAGGGATATGGGGGTCAGGATCCATCTAATGGCATGTATGTACATTCATTGTGGGGAAACTAGCCTATTAAAAAAATATAATATTTTCCTCCAAAATGCTGAACCACCCCGGACCTTACCATTTCGGCCTGAAATTGGTGTTTATTCAAATTATCACAATATTTGCCCCTACGCCCCTTTCAAAGGGATATGGGGGTCAGGATCCATCTAATGGCATGTATCTACATTCATTGTGGGGTAACTAGCCTAATCGAAAAATATAATTTTTTCCTCCAAAATGCTGAACCACCCCGCCCTTACAATTTCGGCCTGAAAGTTGTGATAATTCAAATTTTTACAATATTTGCCCCTACGCCCCTTTCAAAGGGATATGGGGGTCAGGATCCATCTAATGGCATGTATGGACATTCATTGTGGGGAAACTAGCCTATTTAAAAAATATATATTTTCCTCCAAAATGCTGAACCACCCCGGCCCTTACCATTTCGGCCTGAAATTGGTGTTTATTCAAATTATCACAATATTTGCCCCTACGCCCCTTTCAAAGGATATGGGGGTCAGGATCCATCTAATGGCATGTATGTACATTCATTGTGGGGAAACTAGCCTATTAAAAAAATATATTTTTCCTCCAAAATGCTGAACCACCCCGGCCCTTACCATTTCGGCCTGAAATTGGTGTTTATTCAAATTATCACAATATTTGCCCCTACGCCCCTTTAAAAGGGATATGGGGGTCAGGATCATCTAATGGCATGTATGGACATTCATTGTGGGGAAACTAACCTATTAAAAAAAATATATATTTTCCTCCAAAATGCTGAACCACCCCGCCCTTACAATTTCGGCACGAAAGTTGTGATAATTCAAATTTTTACAATATTTGCCCCTACGCCCCTTTCAAAGGGATATGGGGGTCAGGATCCATCTAATGGCATGTATGTACATTCATTGTGGGGAAACTAGCCTATTAAAAAATATAATATTTTCCTCCAAAATGCTGAACCACCCCGGCCCTTACCATTTCGGCCTGAAATTGGTGTTTGTTCAAATTATCACAATATTTGCCCCTACGCCCCTTTCAAAGGGATATGGGGGTCAGGATTCATCTAATGGCATGTATGTACATTCATTGTGGGGTAAACTAGCCTAATCAAAAAAAAATATATTTTCCTCCAAAATGCTGAACCACCCCGACCTTCTAATTTCGGCCCGAAAGTTGTGATAATTCAAATTTTACAATATTTGCCACTACGCCCCTTTCAAAGGGATATGGGGGTCAGAATCCATTTAATTGCATGTAGGTACATTCATTGTGGGGAAACTAGCCTATTAAAAAAATATATATTTTCCTCCAAAATCCTGAACCACCCCGGCCCTTACCATTTCGGCCTGAAATTGGTGTTTATTCAAATTATCACAATATTTGCCCCTACGCCCCTTTCAAAGGGATATGGGGGTCAGGATCCATCTAATGGCATGTATGTACATTCATTGTGGGGAAACTAGCCTATTAAAAAAAAAAATATTTTCCTCCAAAATGCTGAACCACCCCGGCCCTTACAATTTCGGCACGAAAGTTGTGATAATTCAAATTTTTACAATATTTGCCCCTACGCCCCTTTCAAAGGGATATGGGGGTCAGGATCCATCTAATGGCATGTATGTACATTCATTGTGGGGAAACTAGCCTATTAAAAAAATATAATATTTTCCTCCAAAATGCTGAACCACCCCGGCCCTTACCATTTCGGCCTGAAATTGGTGTTTATTCAAATTATCACAATATTTGCCCCTACGCCCCTTTCAAAGGGATATGGGGGTCAGGATCCATCTAATGGCATGTATGTACATTCATTGTGGGGAAACTAGCCTATTAAAAAAATATAATATTTTCCTCCAAAATGCTGAACCACCCCGGACCTTCTAATTTCGGCCTGAAAGTTGTGATAATTCAAATTTTTACAATATTTGCCCCTACGCCCCTTTCAAAGGGATATGGGGGTCAGGATCCATCTAATGGCATGTATGTACATTCATTGTGGGGAAACTAGCCTATTAAAAAAATATAATATTTTCCTCCAAAATGCTGAACCACCCCGGCCCTTACAATTTCGGCCTGAAAGTTGTGATAATTCAAATTTTTACAATATTTGCCCCTACGCCCCTTTCAAAGGGATATGGGGGTCGGATCCATCTAATGGCATGTATGTACATTCATTGTGGGGAAACTAGCCTATTAAAAAAATATAATATTTTCCTCCAAAATGCTGAACCACCCCGGCCCTTACCATTTCGGCCTGAAATTGGTGTTTATTCAAATTATCACAATATTTGCCCCTACGCCCCTTTCAAAGGGATATGGGGGTCAGGATCCATCTAATGGCATGTATGTACATTCATTGTGGGGAAACTAGCCTAATAAAAAAATATAATTTTTTCCTCCAAAATGCTGAACCACCCCGGCCCTTACAATTTCGGCCTGAAAGTTGTGATAATTCAAATTTTTACAATATTTGCCCCTACGCCCCTTTCAAAGGGATATGGGGGTCAGGATCCATCTAATGGCATGTATGGACATTCATTGTGGGGAAACTAGCCTATTAAAAAAATATATATTTTCCTCCAAAATGCTGAACCACCCCGGCCCTTACCATTTCGGCCTGAAATTGGTGTTTATTCAAATTATCACAATATTTGCCCCTACGCCCCTTTCAAAGGGATATGGGGGTCAGGATCCATCTAATGGCATGTATGTACATTCATTGTGGGGAAACTAGCCTATTAAAAAATATATATTTTCCTCCAAAATGCTGAACCACCCCGGCCCTTACCATTTCGGCCTGAAATTGGTGTTTATTCAAATTATCACAATATTTGCCCCTACGCCCCTTTCAAAGGGATATGGGGGTCAGGATCATCTAATGGCATGTATGGACATTCATTGTGGGGAAACTAACCTATTAAAAAAAATATATATTTTCCTCCAAAATGCTGAACCACCCCGGCCCTTACAATTTCGGCACGAAAGTTGTGATAATTCAAATTTTTACAATATTTGCCCCTACGCCCCTTTCAAAGGGATATGGGGGTCAGGATCCATCTAATGGCATGTATGTACATTCATTGTGGGGAAACTAGCCTATTCAAAAAATATAATATTTTCCTCCAAAATGCTGAACCACCCCGGCCCTTACCATTTCGGCCTGAAATTGGTGTTTATTCAAATTATCACAATATTTGCCCCTACGCCCCTTTCAAAGGGATATGGGGGTCAGGATTCATCTAATGGCATGTAGTACATTCATTGTGGGGAAACTAGCCTATTAAAAAAATATATATTTTCCTCCAAAATGCTGAACCACCCCGGCCCTTACCATTTCGGCCTGAAATTGGTGTTTATTCAAATTATCACAATATTTGCCCCTACGCCCCTTTCAAAGGGATATGGGGGTCAGGATCCATCTAATGGCATGTATGGACATTCATTGTGGGGAAACTAACCTATTAAAAAAAAAAAATATTTTCCTCCAAAATGCTGAACCACCCCGGACCTTCTAATTTCGGCCCGAAAGTTGTGATAATTCAAATTTTTACAATATTTGCCCCTACGCCCCCTTTCAAGGGATATGGGGGTCAGGATCCATCTAATGGCATGTATGTACATTCATTGTGGGGAAACTAGCCTATTAAAAAAATATAATATTTTTCCTCCAAAATGCTGAACCACCCCGGCCCTTACCATTTCGGCCTGAAATTGGTGTTTATTCAAATTATCACAATATTTGCCCCTACGCCCCTTTCAAAGGGATATGGGGGTCAGGATCCATCTAATGGCATGTATGTACATTCATTGTGGGGAAACTAGCCTATTCAAAAAATATATTTTTCCTCCAAAATGCTGAACCACCCCGGCCCTTACCAATTTCGGCCTGAAAGTTGTGATAATTCAAATTTTTACAATATTTGCCCCTACGCCCCTTTCAAAGGGATATGGGGGTCAGGATCCATCTAATGGCATGTATGGACATTCATTGTGGGGAAACTAGCCTATTAAAAAAAAATATATATTTTCCTCCAAAATGCTGAACCACCCCGGCCCTTACCATTTCGGCCTGAAATTGGTGTTTATTCAAATTATCACAATATTTGCCCCTACGCCCCTTTCAAAGGGATATGGGGGTCAGGATCCATCTAATGGCATGTATGTACATTCATTGTGGGGAAACTAGCCTATTAAAAAATATATATTTTCCTCCAAAATGCTGAACCACCCCGGCCCTTACCATTTCGGCCTGAAATTGGTGTTTATTCAAATTATCACAATATTTGCCCCTACGCCCCTTTCAAAGGGATATGGGGGTCAGGATCATCTAATGACATGTATGGACATTCATTGTGGGGAAACTAACCTATTAAAAAAAATATATATTTTCCTCCAAAATGCTGAACCACCCCGGCCCTTACAATTTCGGCCGAAGTTGTGATAATTCAAATTTTTACAATATTTGCCCCTACGCCCCTTTCAAAGGGATATGGGGGTCAGGATCCATCTAATGGCATGTATGTACATTCATTGTGGGGAAACTAGCCTATTAAAAAAATATAATATTTTCCTCCAAAATGCTGAACCACCCCGGCCCTTACCATTTCGGCCTGAAATTGGTGTTTGTTCAAATTATCACAATATTTGCCCTACGCCCCTTTCAAAGGGATATGGGGGTCAGGATCCATCTAATGGCATGTATGTACATTCATTGTGGGGAACTAGCCTATCAAAAAAATATATTTTCCTCCAAAATGCTGAACCACCCCGGACCTTCTAATTTCGGCCCGAAAGTTGTGATAATTCAAATTTTACAATATTTGCCCTACGCCCCTTTCAAAGGATATGGGGGTCAGAATTGATCTAATGCATGTAGGTACATTCATTGTGGGAAACTAGCCTATTTAAAAAAAATATATTTTCCTCCAAAATGCTGAACCACCCCGGCCTTACCATTTCGGCCTGAAATTGGTGTTTATTCAAATTATCACAATATTTGCCCCTACGCCCCTTTCAAAGGGATATGGGGGTCAGGATCCATCTAATGGCATGTATGTACATTCATTGTGGGGAAACTAGCCTATTAAAAAAAAAAATATTTTCCTCCAAATGCTGAACCACCCCGGCCCTTACAATTTCGGCCGAAAGTTGTGTAATTCAAATTTTTACAATATTTGCCCCTACGCCCCTTTCAAAGGGATATGGGGGTCAGGATCCATCTAATGGCATGTATGTACATTCATTGTGGGGAAACTAGCCTATTAAAAAAATATATATTTTCCTCCAAAATGCTGAACCACCCCGGCCCTTACCATTTCGGCCTGAAATTGGTGTTTATTCAAATTATCACAATATTTGCCCCTACGCCCCTTTCAAAGGGATATGGGGGTCAGGATCCATCTAATGGCATGTATGTACATTCATTGTGGGGAAACTAGCCTATTAAAAAAATATAATATTTTCCTCCAAAATGCTGAACCACCCCGGCCCTTACCATTTCGGCCTGAAATTGGTGTTTATTCAAATTATCACAATATTTGCCCCTACGCCCCTTTAAAAGGGATATGGGGGTCAGGATCCATCTAATGGCATGTATGGACATTCATTGTGGGGAAACTAACCTATTAAAAAAAAATAATATTTTCCTCCAAAATGCTGAACCACCCCGGCCCTTACAATTTCGGCACGAAAGTTGTGATAATTCAAATTTTTACAATATTTGCCCTTCGCCCCTTTCAAAGGGATATGGGGGTCAGGATCCATCTAATGGCATGTATGTACATTCATTGTGGGGAAACTAGCCTATTAAAAAAATAATATTTTCCTCCAAAATGCTGAACCACCCCGGCCCTTACCATTTCGGCCTGAAATTGGTGTTTATTCAAATTATCACAATATTTGCCCCTACGCCCCTTTCAAAGGGATATGGGGGTCAGGATCCATCTAATGGCATGTATGTACATTCATTGTGGGGAAACTAGCCTATTAAAAAAAAATATATTTTCTCCAAAATGCTGAACCACCCCGGCCCTTACCATTTCGGCCTGAAATTGGTGTTTATTCAAATTATCACAATATTTGCCCTACGCCCTTTCAAAGGGATATGGGGGTCAGGATCCATCTAATGGCATGTATGGACATTCATTGTGGGAAACTAACCTATTAAAAAAAAAAATATTTTCCTCCAAAATGCTGAACCACCCCGACCTTCTAATTTCGGCCCGAAAGTTGATAATTCAAATTTTTACAATATTTGCCCCTACGCCCCTTTCAAAGGGATATGGGGGTCAGGATCCATCTAATGGCATGTATGTACATTCATTGTGGGGAAACTAGCCTATTAAAAAAAAAAAATTATTTTCCTCCAAATGCTGAACCACCCCGGCCCTTACAATTTCGGCCGAAATTGGTGTTTATTCAAATTCACAATATTTGCCCCTAACGCCCCTTTCAAAGGGATATGGGGGTCAGGATCCATCTAATGGCATGTATGTACATTCATTGGGGGAAACTAGCCTATTAAAAAAATATAATATTTTCCTCCAAAATGCTGAACCACCCCGGCCCTTACCATTTCGGCCTGAAATGGTGTTTATTCAAATTATCACAATATTTGCCCCTACGCCCCTTTCAAAGGGATATGGGGGTCAGGATCATCTAATGGCATGTATGTACATTCATTGTGGGGAAACTAGCCTATTAAAAAAAAAAATTATTTTCCTCCAAAATGCTGAACCACCCCGGCCCTTACAATTTCGGCACGAAAGTTGTGATAATTCAAATTTTACAATATTTGCCCCTACGCCCCTTTCAAAGGGATATGGGGGTCAGGATCCATCTAATGGCATGTATGTACATTCATTGTGGGGAAACTAGCCTATTAAAAAAATAATATTTTCCTCCAAAATGCTGAACCACCCGGCCCTTACCATTTCGGCCTGAAATTGGTGTTTATTCAAATTATCCACAATATTTGCCCCTACGCCCCTTTCAAAGGTATGGGGGTCAGGATCCATCTAATGGCATGTATGTACACATTCATTGTGGGGTAACTAGCCTATTAAAAAAATATAATATTTTCCTCCAAATGCTGAACCACCCCGGCCCTTACCATTTCGGCCTGAAATTGGTGTTTGTTCAAATTATCACAATATTTCAAAGGGATATGGGGGTCAGGATTCATCTAATGGCATGTATGTACATTCATTGTGGGGAAACTAGCCTATTCAAAAAAAAAAAATATTTTCCTCCAAAATGCTGAACCACCCCGGCCCTTACCATTTCGGCCTGAAATTGGTGTTTTATTCAAATTATCACAATATTTGCCCCTACGCCCCTTTCAAAGGGATATGGGGGTCAGGATCCATCTAATGGCATGTATGTACATTCATTGTGGGGAAACTAGCCTATTAAAAAAATATATTTTCCTCCAAAATCCTGACCCCCCCGGCCCTTACCATTTCGGCCTGAAATTGGTGTTTATTCAAATTATCACAATATTTGCCCCTACGCCCCTTTCAAAAGGATATGGGGGTCAGGATCATCTAATGGCATGTATGGACATTCATTGTGGGGAAACTAGCCTATTAAAAAAAAAAAAAAATTTCCTCCAAAATGCTGAACCACCCCGACCTTCTAATTTCGGCCCGAAAGTTGTGATATTCAAATTTTTACAATATTTGCCCCCTACGCCCCTTTCAAAGGGATATGGGGGTCAGATCCATCTAATGGCATGTATGTACATTCATTGTGGGGAAACTAGCCTATTAAAAAAAAAAATTATTTTCCTCCAAAATGCTGAACCACCCCGGCCCTTACAATTTCGGCCGAAATTGTGATAATTCAAATTTTACAATATTTGCCCCTACGCCCCTTTCAAAGGGATATGGGGGTCAGGATCCATCTAATGGCATGTATGTACATTCATTGTGGGGAACTAGCCTATTAAAAAATATAATATTTTCCTCCAAAATGCTGAACCACCCCGACCCTTACCATTTCGGCCTGAAATTGGTGTTTATTCAAATTATCACAATATTTGCCCCTACGCCCCTTTAAAGGGATATGGGGGTCAGATCCATCTAATGGCATGTATGTACATTCATTGTGGGAAACTAGCCTATTAAAAAAAAAAATTATTTTCCTCCAAAATGCTGAACCACCCCGGCCCTTACAATTTCGGCACGAAATTGGTGTTTATTCAAATTATCACAATATTTGCCCCTACGCCCCTTTCAAAGGGATATGGGGGTCAGGATCCATCTAATGGCATGTATGTACATTCATTGTGGGGTAACTAGCCTATTAAAAAATATAATATTTTCCTCCAAAATGCTGAACCACCCCGGCCCTTACCATTTCGGCCTGAAATTGGTGTTTATTCAAATTATCACAATATTTGCCCCTACGCCCCTTTCAAAGGGATATGGGGGTCAGGATCCATCTAATGGCATGTATGTACATTCATTGTGGGGAAACTAGCCTATTAAAAAAAAAAAATTATTTTCCTCCAAAATGCTGAACCACCCCGGCCCTTACAATTTCGGCCCGAAAGTTGTGATAATTCAAATTTTTACAATATTTGCCCCTACGCCCCTTTCAAAGGGATATGGGGGTCAGGATCCATCTAATGGCATGTATGTACATTCATTGTGGGGAAACTAGCCTATTAAAAAATATAATATTTTCCTCCAAAATGCTGAACCACCCCGGCCCTTACCATTTCGGCCTGAAATTGGTGTTTATTCAAATTATCACAATATTTGCCCACGCCCCTTTCAAAGGGATATGGGGGTCAGGATCCATCTAATGGCATGTATCTACATTCATTGTGGGGAACTAGCCTATTAAAAAATATAATATTTTCCTCCAAAATGCTGAACCACCCCGGCCCTTACCATTTCGGCCTGAAATTGGTGTTTATTCAAATTATCACAATATTTGCTCCTACGCCCCTTTCAAAGGGATATGGGGGTCAGGATCCATCTAATGGCATGTATGTACATTCATTGTGGGGAAACTAGCCTATCAAAAAAAAAAAATATTTTCCTCCAAAATGCTGAACCACCCGGCCCTTACCATTTCGGCCTGAAATTGGTGTTATTATTCAAATTATCACAATATTTGCCCCTACGCCCCTTTCAAAGGGATATGGGGGTCAGGATCCATCTAATGGCATGTATGTACATTCATTGTGGGGAAACTAGCCTATTAAAAAAATATATATTTTCCTCCAAAATCCTGAACCACCCCGGCCCTTACCATTTCGGCCTGAAATTGGTGTTTATTCAAATTATCACAATATTTGCCCCTACGCCCCTTTCAAAGGGATATGGGGGTCAGGATCCATCTAATGGCATGTATGTACATTCATTGTGGGAAACTAGCCTATTAAAAAAAAAAATATTTCCTCCAAAATGCTGAACCACCCCGGACCTTCTAATTTCGGCCCGAAAGTTGTGATAATTCAAATTTTTACAATATTTGCCCCTACGCCCCTTTCAAGGGATATGGGGGTCAGAATCCATCTAATGGCATGTATGTACATTCATTGTGGGGAAACTAGCCTATTAAAAAAAAAAATTATTTTCCTCCAAAATGCTGAACCACCCCGGCCCTTACAATTTCGGCCGAAAGTTGTGATAATTCAAATTATCACAATATTTGCCCCTACGCCCCTTTCAAAGGGATATGGGGGTCAGATCCATCTAATGGCATGTATGTACATTCATTGTGGGGAAACTAGCCTATTAAAAAAATATAATATTTTCCTCCAAAATGCTGAACCACCCCGGCCCTTACCATTTCGGCCTGAAATTGGTGTTTATTCAAATTATCACAATATTTGCCCCTACGCCCCTTTCAAAGGGATATGGGGGTCAGGATCCATCTAATGGCATGTATGTACATTCATTGTGGGTAACTAGCCTATTAAAAAATTAATATTTTTCCTCCAAAATGCTGAACCACCCCGGCCCTTACCATTTCGGCCTGAAATTGGTGTTTATTCAAATTATCACAATATTTGCCCCTACGCCCCTTTCAAAGGGATATGGGGGTCAGGATCCATCTAATGGCATGTATGTACATTCATTGTGGGGAAACTAGCCTATTAAAAAAAATAATATTTTCCTCCAAAATGCTGAACCACCCCGGCCCTTACCATTTCGGCCTGAAATTGGTGTTTTATTCAAATTATCACAATATTTGCCCCTACGCCCCTTTCAAAGGGATATGGGGGTCAGGATCCATCTAATGGCATGTATGTACATTCATTGTGGGAAAACTAGCCTATTAAAAATATATATTTTCCTCCAAAATGCTGAACCACCCCGGCCCTTACCATTTCGGCCTGAAATGGTGTTTATTCAAATTATCACAATATTTGCCCCTACGCCCCTTTCAAAGGGATATGGGGGTCAGGATCCATCTAATGGCATGTATGGACATTCATTGTGGGGAAACTAACCTATTAAAAAAAAAAAAAATTTCCTCCAAAATGCTGAACCACCCCGGCCCTTCTAATTTCGGCCCGAAAGTTGTGATAATTCAAATTATCACAATATTTGCCCCTACGCCCCTTTCAAAGGGATATGGGGGTCAGAATCCATCTAATGGCATGTATGTACATTCATTGTGGGGAAACTAGCCTATTAAAAAAATATAATATTTTCCTCCAAAATGCTGAACCACCCCGGCCCTTACCATTTCGGCCTGAAATTGGTGTTTATTCAAATTATCACAATATTTGCCCCTACGCCCCTTTCAAAGGGATATGGGGGTCAGGATCCATCTAATGCATGTATCTACATTCATTGTGGGGTAACTAGCCTATCGAAAAATATAATTTTTTCCTTCAAAATGCTGAACCACCCGCCCTTACAATTTCGGCCTGAAAGTTGTGATAATTCAAATTTTTACAATATTTGCCCCTACGCCCCTTTCAAAGGGATATGGGGGTCAGGATCCATCTAATGGCATGTATGGACATTCATTGTGGGGAAACTAGCCTATTAAAAAAATATTATTTTCCTCCAAAATGCTGAACCACCCCGGCCCTTACCATTTC